>NC_134364.1:59123521-59399271 GCF_048569485.1 Anomaloglossus baeobatrachus | reverse complement strand
AGAGCACGACAGCATCATATATTTCTAGGAGGCAGTTATGCTCGGCAAGGAGACGCTTGACCAGTCCGTGCATAGACCGCAATGCAATAGACTGTCAGGGGGTCTCCTAACTCAAGCGTAACAGCCTCAGAAATATATGAAGCCATCTGGTCGGGAGAGCCGCGACCAGTCTGAAACAGCCCTTACATGGGGTAACTAAACTTAAAAAGGATGGATTGTCCTGGTAACGGACAAACATAAGAAGTGGAATCCATGCCATACCTACTGGACATGCCATAAATGTCTATTATGTGGAAGTCCCAAGTTTTTCTCGTTAACAGGGGATCACCACTCAATTTTAGTTTGAGAACGGAGAGTTGGGAGCGCATACATGATCATTTTCAAAATTTCCATAAAACGAAAACAACATGTCCAATGTGGAAAGCTGCGCATGCGCAAATCACCTCTACATTTACAGTGGCGCAAGGCAAGGTAGAGGTGGAACCTACAACTTTTTGGCATTTATGGGGAAACCCTTTTACCATTTTTGTTCTATAAAATTATTTATGGAACATGCGAAAAGGTCCTCAACAAGGCCCAGAAAGAAGTTTTAACATCAATGTTGGGTTAAGGGTAGCTTGGACCCTCCTGAATCTTTATGGTCTACCCTTAGGCCCTGTGCGCACTAGAAAAAGGATTTTTCTCAAGAAATTTCTTGAGTCTGAAAGATTAGCGCACTTGCGTTAAAAAAAAACTCACCAATAACGCACGTGTTTTTACCGGGTTTTGATGCGTTTTTTTCTGCAGGTTGGTCCCTGCATTTTTTTAGCATTATCTATAGCAAAAACGCAGCTACCTGCAGAAAAGTGAAATGCTAATTTTTTTCTCAAAAAAATTCTGCAGAAAGAATGTTCTTGAGAAAAAAAAACGCAGTGTGCACAGCTATTTTTTTTCCATAGGTTTTGATGGGGGAATGTCTGCAGAAAGGTTACAACCATTTTCTCAAGAAATTTCTGCAGCAAAAACGCAAAAAAAACGCGAGTAAAAATGCAGTGTGTGAATAAGGCCTTAATCTACTGCACTATAAACATTGTTGATCTGTCATAATGGTCTCCTGCTTTTGGGACGTTCCACAAATATTTGCTAGACCTTATTATTGGTATGCAGGGGCGTAACGACCATGACTGGGCCCGCAGGATTAGGGGCCCGATGCCCACCCTACAAATCAGTAGCGGACACCTCTCTGAAGGAGGAGCTGCGCTGTTCTTTGGCAGACCACGTGGCCGCTATATGGCCTGTGAGTCAGGGGAGACCAGTGTCAGCAGCGGCAGCACCGGGCCCATCTCACCGGTCATTGCACACAACAATGATGAAGCCTTGAGCAGCGCGCTCCGTTCCATGTTACATCATTCTCCCACCGTGCCTGCATGCAACATCACAGTTGCCCAGGTCAAACTTTGCACCGGGGCCCATCAAACTCTAGTTACACCACTGATGGTAAGCGATTGACTCCAACGTCAATTCCAAATAGAGTGGTGGTCTGCTGGACCTTTGGGTCTCGGCCCACAAGAAGTTCCTCTTGACTGTACTTGGAAAGTCTGTTCGGCACCAAACCTGAGACTTTGGCGGACTCAGACTGTCTGTAAGCTGCCAGTTCTACTTTTACCACCTTTTTTTTTGTAGACTGGCCATGTGAAAAAAGTGGGCTTTGTTTAGAATTGCATAAAAGACATTTGTAGACCGAAGCAAACCGAGGGGGGGCTGTCTGCTTAGTATATGCAATGATTTGGAATACAAAATGTACAAGTTGAAATTAGTGGAGGGACGAGTCTCAAAGTTTTTTTGCTTGTAGCATTTTTTTAATTGGTGGGTATGGTCTATAAATACTATAAAATGTCCCATACCTGCCGGCCAACAATATGCAAGAGTTCTTTATAAATATATGAACATCTATAAATACTTTTTCAGATGTGCACGTCCCTACATAGTGACAGCCCATGTGACAGCGGAGAAGGAACCTTCATGACCTTCATGCAGATGGGTGGGATCAGGTGGAGGCTTTTTTGTAAATGGAATCGGAGGGATGAGAGGAATGCAGACACATGTTGGTAACTGGACACAACTAATATCCTCGCTTCTTAGCGGCCGCACAGCTGATACAAAGAGCACAGATGCTGCCATGAGCTCGGCCGGCTCTGATCTCCGTGAGCCACTTCCTTGGGAGTCTTGTCGTCTTTATCTCTACATGAAATTAAATAGTAACCTGGATCAGATCCACAGACTTCAATAAAGAAAATAGTTTAGGACTCGTGCACAAACCATGATTATATGTGGACAGATCCACAACCAAAATGCCATACAAAGGGTCCATGCAACCATGAAAGAGAAAATGCTCCATACTGCAAGACCTGGAATGATACTGACAGATGGGGCCACCATGTGGCACCAGCTAAGGTCCAACACATGGTAACAAGGAACCGGAGCAAATCTGTGCACAGAATGTAGCTGTAGGGAAATATAGAATACAGGACCAGTTTATGATGCCCATGGTCTGTCCAGAAAGAAAATTAGAGGTGGGTCTGATGGCCACCACAATAGTCTTTAAGATGTACTTTGGCCTCTTATTTGGGCAAATCCAAACATGTGGAGGAGGAAAGAACTTTGGCTGCTCGCACTCCTTCCCTACGGATGGAAACTACATCCAGAGGGAGAATGAAGCAGCCATCTATTCGTGGGGAGACTATCTGCACCAAAAAACGTGGGAAGGTATCCGTGCACCCAACCGGGGCCCAGTTTTCTGGGATCTCCGCGTAACTACCTGGATTCGGGGCCACCTGGGTAATAAAGAAAAAGAAAAGAAGGCAGGGGTGTTATAACTTACTGAGTCTCCTGTGCGGCTGTAACACTACTTCTAGGGACACTCATTAACCTTCATACATATTCACTGTTTCCCCCACCCACTAGCAGTCCCAGTGTATGATTGGTTGCAGTCAGCTTGCACTCACAGGCGCTGCCTATGTCCCTATAGTGGTGTAATTTTAATACCTAGCCATGATAAAGCCAACAGCTGGGGCTGGTATTCTCAGACTGGGGAGATACATTGTTATTGGGCCCCCCCAGCCAAAATATAGAAGCCTGCAGCCACCCAGAATTGTTGCATCCATTAGATGGCCCAATTCAGGCTTTTTGCCCAGCTCTTCTGACTTGCACGCAGCTGTGAGTGATGATGTTACTGAGTTTATGTGCGGTCACAGAGGTTGACATGGTGCCCCACCAGTGACTGCAGGTAAACTGACCTCATTGAACTCCGTGACCTCACCTCAGTTGAAGGGAGTTCAATGAGACCTGTTTCTCCTGGCAGTTTGTTTTGCCAAAAGATGCAGATTTGGTGCTAATGTTTACACACCATATTCTTGCACCAAATCTGCATTTCCTGGCCCAAAAAAAAAAAAACTCCTATCGGAGAAATATTTTTCCTTCTTCACTTATGAGCAACTTTCTCATCCCTTTGGTCTCACTTATTTTTTTTTTAATTGAAAAGAACAGATTACATCCATATCACACTAACAAGTCATTGAGTGATCATGTTACAGCCATCTATTGCAATGAAGGAAGGAAAAGAGGGAAAGAGGAGTGTAAGAGGCTGAGAGCGGAGTTGTAGCTGCGATTTCCATCACCTGAGAAAAACCGTTCAATGTACTGCTCTCATCTTGTATCTATATACCACAGCAAATTGGCTTTTCTCCCTCAAATGCCCCACTTGCCATTCTATCCCAGCTACACCTATATCAATGCAAGACCTTTCAACCCAATACTAGATTCCCAGCTACACTGCTCAGTAGCTCTATAGTAATGTCCTTCACGCTGCTGATACTTTTGAACATGTGCTACATAGTATTAGGAGAGCAGGATCCCTCATGTCTGGGAAGACTACACATCCGCTAGTATCCACTCACTAGCTCAGAGACAACTGAAATTTGAGGTGGAGTCTTCAGAGGGGAAAAAATGGATAAAATGAAGGTTACAAGTCATAAATGGCCACAAGTGGGGATATTTGCTACATGGGAACACATGACTGCTTATCCTGAAAAATGACGGGTACATTTGCAGGGACGGAGTATACATTTTGTAGAAGACTGTGACCCCAACCAAAATTAATGCTGCTCTGTACGTGATGAAGGTCCTCAACAAACACTCAATTCCAAATATAATGTCTAAATACCAAGTCTGATGTATAATTTTGTGGATAAGATGTCACATCACCTTAATATTACTCAACTGCATGGTGGTTGCAGTTCATAAACGTCACAAGAAAATAAAATCACACTTTCACTGTGTCAACATCTACATACAGATTCCTAGAAGAGCCATTTGTGTGCCTCGTGTCAACAGCCGGGGATCACGTATGAAGTGGTCAAATAAAGAAAAGCCGAACTATTCACGGGTTAGTGTGGCTGCGGAATATTAGCCCAAAACACAATGGGGCAACACCTGTCCTAGCTGTGCTACTGCAACAAATTTTAAAAAAAGAAATAAAAATGTTACGCAATGGCAAAACCAGGTAGTCACAAATAGGCCCCCGCACAACACCGTTCCCTCATTAGGAAACACACAGCTAACCATTAAACCTAGTCACCCCCTTAGGGACAGATAGACACCATTGGGCGTGGCCAGGTGGTTGGTGCATGCCCACCCAGGGGTGTAGACGGCCCAGGGCTGGAAAACCAGCAGTAAGCTTTGGAGTTCAGTTTGGAGAGGAGTGTGGGCTGGAGCTAGAGGTAGCTCCAGAAGTCAAGTCCAAGTTGAACAGTGCCAGGGTAGGAGCCCTGGTGCCACTGGCTAGGAGGCAGACGGTGGTCTCCATCAGCAGGAGACGGGAAGATGGCACGGTGGAACAGAGGTGGACCGGGACAGGGTTGTAGCCCGCCGGTACCGACACGGGGAACCGATCCGGAAACCGTAGCACAAAAAGGGGGGTACTCTGACCCTGAAGCCAGAAACCAGAATCGAATAGAGCTGGTTAATTAACAGATTGAGGCCAGGACTAGAGGTTCTGTCCCACCCAAAGTCCCTTATAGAAGACATCAGCCCACCGATAGGTAGAAGAGGTCCCTGCCAGGGTCCATAGATCCCACGGGCCAGCGTCTGCGGGCACGGCTCCTTAGGCCACATCCAGCCGGGAGCAGACTCCTACATTTCACACTAGGAAGTCATTTCTACTTAAAGCAGTGCAGGAAAAGGATAGAGACCACCAGCCGGGTGGGGGACCAGAACGCAACCAGCCACAGCACCGGCCACCTTCACGTTGGTTTACCAGAGACTTGTGTGTGTGTTTCTAACTGTGACTACACCAGCACCCCCTGCAGTCGCCATCCCCTGCATGCACAAACCGGGTCCCGGGGTCACCATCCCTGCCCACGGAGGGGTTAACAACTCGCTGCACAACATCTCCACCAGGTGCCCCATCACAGCAGCGGTGGTGTCCTACCTCACCACACACCGTGGGTGGTGTTACGAACTCAATACGGCCCATTCCGTACATATACGACCCCCCCCCTTTATTCGGCGTGTCTGCGAGACCCCCGGGTCCAGAGACCCTCGAGCCACCTACCCTGAAGGCTCGGACCCGAGCAGCGCCGGCTGCTGGCACAGTTACACACACACACATATTATATATATATATATATATATATATATATATATATATATATATATATATATATATATATATATATATATATATATATATATATATATATATATATATATATATATATATATATATATATATATATATATATATATATATATATTTTTCCCCCTTACAAAAAATACGTTAAATGAAATATCACACAAATACTTACATTTTTTTTTTTTTCAAAGGCTGTAATTCGAATGATAAGTTCTTAAAATAAACTACGTATTTAAATAAACATTATGTAAAAGTTTAATTTTTTTTTGTATTAAATTTAATAATCTTACTTTTTGGGGATGGGTGGACCCGGACTGTAACTGCTCCTGCAGACGTACGTTCACACCCGGGGCCGGGCATTATTGCTCATCCATATGCACTGCTTTGCCCGCCCACCAGCAGTTCTAGCATCTGTGTTTGGTTGCAGTCAGATGCGCCCCCAGCCTGTGTGACAGCGTCACTGCAACCAATCACAGGCGCTGTGTGTGGGTCAGTATCACGGTATAAGAAAAAAAAAAAACAATTGGCGTAGGGTCCCCCCGTATTATGGTACCCAGCACAGATAAAGCCCACGGGTACCAGATGTAGCCCCCAGCCGTGCGCTTAATCTTGGAGGTATATCTAAAATACGAGGAACCGCATGTGCTTTTTAAAAAATATTGGATATTAAAAAAAACTACGTGCAGTTCCCCCAATTTCGATACCATCAAGATTAAGCCCGACAGCTGGGGGCTGGTATTCTCAGGCTGGGGAGACTCATGCTTATTGGGCTGCCCCCTGCCTAAAAAGAGCAGTCTGTAGATACCCAGGATTCTTGCATCTATTAGATGTGACAGTCCCAGAACGTTACCTGGCTCTTACAGACTGCCCTGGTGCGGTGGCAATCGGGGTAATGAGAGGCTTATGTCAGCACACAGCTGCCACAAAGCCCTAGATTAGTAAGGGAAGGAGTCTATGAGATGCCCCCCATCACTAATCTGAAAGTAAAAATAAACAAACACAGATTAAACTCCGAGACCTAAGGTCACGTTAACTGCAGTCACAGGTGGAGGACAGTGGGAAACTTTCTGCTGTGATCGAATTAACCTGAGTGACATCACCGCTCATCGCTGCACAGTGTCTGCCTGCAGTTACAGCATGTGAACATGTTCCATGATCATGCGGTATAGTTTCAGATGTAGCAGAGCTGGAATCATTGTGGGACTTCGTGTGGATTATGTTGGACCAGCAGGGGTGTTTTGGGGATTAATAAAGTGGTGGAAGAGGACTTTTTATGTATTTTATTCCAAATAAAAGGATTTTTTCGATGTTTGTGTTTATTTATTTTCACATACAGATTAGTCATGGGGTGCCATTACTAATCTAGGTCAATTGAGAAGAGCCGTGTAAACTGCTGGTATTGTCACATCTAATGGAAGTGTCAATCCTGGGCGGCTGCAGGCTGCTTTCTTTAGGCTGGGTGGCAGCTCAATAAGCATGGGTCTCCCCAGCCAGAGAATACAAGTCCCCAGCTCTCGGGCTTTATCATAGCCAGGCATCAAAATCGGGGGCACTGCACGTCGATTTTTTTTTTAATTAAAAAAAAGAAGGGCGCTGCAAGCGGTTTCTCTTATTTAGAGACACGGCCAAGATAAAAGCATTCCTTGGGGCTGCAGCCTATGGCTATGTGCGCACGTTGCATATTTACATGCAGTTACGCTGCGATCTGCACCGCAGCGTAACTGCATGTGTCCTGCGTCCCCTGCATAATCTATGAAGATTATGCAGGAGCCGTGCGCATGTGGCGTCTTAGGGCGCAGCGCTTCGGCTGCTGCCCGAAGCGCGCGTTCTAAGAAGTGACAAGTCACTTCTTTCCTGCGCTTTGCCTGCAGGTCCCACTCTGTCTATGTCTCTGGCTGCAGGCAGAGCGCATGAAATCGGCTTTTTTTTTTTTTTTCTTTACGGACTGTTTCTGCAGCGATTTAAAGCGCACCTGTGCTGTTCAAATCGCTGCAGAAATTTCTGCAGTGACAGTACGCAACGTGCGCACATGGCCTATAGCCCTATGTTTTATGTGTGCTGGGTATCATATGGGGAACCTACACCAATATTTTATTTATACTGTACGATTGACCTGCAGACCGGGTCTGTGATTGGCAGCATCAGACACGCTGTCACTCAGGGTGGGAGAGTGTGACTACTAACAACGCCAGTGGGTGGGGGAAGCAGTGAATATGCACGAGCCCAATCAGCGGCTCTGGAAGTGAATGGGCTGCCGTTGAAGCAGTGTACAGCTGTGACAGAACCTCTAAGTACAGAGCGCTTGCTCCTATACCTTCTACCACCATTTTTAAAAAATCAACGGATTCTGATCCCCATAGACTTATATGGGGACTGGAATACAGCCTGGAACAGGATTTTAAAAGCCAGATAACCGGGACCAGCCGCTGGTCTCTGAGTCCGCCCATCTTTATTTTGCTTCTCTATTCCCCAAATGCCGCTCTGCTGTTCCGTACCACTGCGCAGTTCATGCTCCTTTAGAAACAGCTTTCAACTGCTGCTCACCATAGATCTGTATAAGAAATGATTAAAAAGATACACGTGACCCTGGTTCAGCAGCAAAAAGATAGGTTAGTTTGTAGTCAATAGAACAGAGCCCTGTGAACTGCCTCTGACCTTACAGCATCGTGCTGTAATGTCATGTTGGGCCTATGAAATAGAAGAGACCCTGGGGGGTTTTGACAAGTAGGAAATTGGCTTTGCTAGTCCATAGCCACAAGACCAAAATAATCACTGGACCAGGGTTAAGGGAATCTTTTTGATAATCTCTAATCTGTACAGTCATCTCTACCCCTCAGCTTCCCATGCCATATTTAACCTGGGAAAATCCCATATACAGACTGAATATTGTGTACTGATCTTAGCAGAGAAGCAGTTGAAAGCAGCATCTTAAAAGAAAAGTGAAAAGGGCATGGGGGGGGGGGGGGGGTGATGACCGCAAAATAAGGTTGGAGGATGAAGTATACTGCAAAAATTTGTCACTTTTCAATGACCAGAGAATAATTTTATACATGAGTAACTGAAGGGAAAAAAAATAAAAAAAATAATAAGTGCTTACACCAAATATAAAATGATCCTCCGGTCATTGCAAAGTTATTAACTTTTTCAGCCTTATTTTGTGTTTCCCTCTCCCCCCTCAAATAACATGCTGTAGTGTTTAAATGCCCTTTTCCTGCTCCTTTAGAGGCTGCTTTCAACTGCTGCTCGGCGAAAATCGGTACACAATACTCAGTCTGTGTCTCTATATGGGGTGGGAAGTACAGGAGCAGTCTCACAAAATGTACAGATTAGAGATAATCAAATAGATTCACAGAACCCTGGTCCAGTTGCCGCTTTGCTAGTCCATGGCCACAAGATCAACACGAATCTCCTACCCTTCAGAAACCCCCCAATGCCTCTTCTAATTTATAGGCTCAGATATTAAAAAAAAAAAATAAAAACGCATAAGAAAGGGTCAAACGCTGCGATGCCGAAGTAAGATACAATCCAGAGGATGCTTTTCAGTGACTATTTCTACGTGTTTTAGAGAAAACGTTATCCCTCAAAAAAAAAGAAACACATAGGCTCAGCATGACATTGCTAGAGTATGATTCCAGCAGGTTGGAGACTGTTCGTAGGGCTCTGGTCTACTGCCCACAAACTACCTACATTGGTTGCTGGACCAGGGTCCTGTTAATCTTTTTAATCATCTCTTGTACAGATCTACGGTGAGCAGCAGATGAAAGCAACTTCTAAAAGGAGTATGAAGCTTAATACAAAAGAAAGGTAAAAATAAAAACATAACTTTGGAATGCCCAGACAATTAAAAATACAAGTTTAGTTACTCTTTAATGATTAACAGAGTAAATGAGAGAGTTTAAAAATCAGTACTACTTCGGAAGTTCCTTACTTTCAAAAATAGATTTTTGTCATTGAGATTACAACAGAGTAAAACACGGAATCTCATATTTCACTAGTGTAAAAAAATTTACACCAAATACATTTATTGACAGTCACGTCCAAGGCTCGTATTCAAATGAGGTTTCTTCCTGTTCGGCCATGGTTTTCCATGGACAATAAAATGTCTGGGTGTTACCAGTAGAATGGTTATGTATGCATGGGAAAATCAGAGTGAGCTCATCCCCACTGGATAAATCCAGAGCACTGAAACAAGTTCACAGGGGTTAAACAATGCATGGTGTCTCCGCAAGAAAAAAATTCACAAAGGGGGGGAAAAGGGGAGAAGTAAAAAAAAAAAAAACAAAACAAAAAAAAAAAAAAAAAAAACAAACCCCACAACTAAATAGATAAGTCACTACAAAATAGTAAATATATAACTGAACATTGGCTTTAAAGGCTCTACTATGAAATAAATAGAAAGTACAAGATGGCTAAAAAAAAATAAAAAATAAAACAAAAAAACGAGTAGGCAATAAAATAAAGATTTTACAAAATGTTCTAAAACAAAAAAAATATATATACATAAAAAAAAAAAAATTACAAAATCATAAAATAACGAACATTGGTTTTAAAAGTGAAAAGAAATAGGTTAAGAAACAAAAAGATTCTAATGAAAAATAAAAACTTTAAAAAAAAGGTTATAGAACAAAAATATAAAAAAATAAAAAAAAGTTATTACAAAATAGTATTGGTTTTTAAAAGCTATTAAATGAAGCAATAGAATGTAAAATGGTTAAAAAAAAATAAATTCTAATTAGAAATGAAAGAAATTTGATAAAAGGTTTTAAAAACTATAAAAAAATAAATGTAAATGAACATTTAAAAAGGTTTTACTATGAAATGAAGCAACAAAATGTAAAATATGTTTAAATAAATATATATTCTAATTTAAAATATGCAATAAAAAAAAAAAACTTTACAAAATGTTTTTAAAACAAAAATATTTAAAAAAAAAAAAAAAGGTACGGTAAATAGATAAGTTATTACAAAATGGTAAAATAATGATCATTGGTTTTGAAAAGGTTCTACTATGAATTGAAGCAATAGAAGATTAAAATATGGTTAAAAAAAATGGCAAAATATTCTATTTAAAAATATAAAAACAATAGAAATTTTAAAAAATGTTAAGAAAATAAAATGCAAATGAAGTTATTACAAAATAGTGGGGAAAAAAAAATGAAACATTAGAATGTAAAATATGCTTAAAAATTTGAATAAATTAAATATGTAAAAACAATAGAAACTTTACAAAATATTCAGAAAATAAAAAAAAAAGTGTAAATAAGTTATTGCAAAAATAGTAAAATAATGAAGATTGTTTTTTAAGATTGTATATTATATATATATATATATACACACAGTGTGTGTGTGTGTGTGTATATATTATATATATATATATATATATATATATATATATATATATATATATATATATATATATATATATATATATATATATATATATATATATATATATATATATATATATATATATATATATATATATATATATATATATTACACTAACTCTATAGAAAAAATATAGAAACTTTAAAAATGTGTTATAAAAAAAAAAAATTGGAATAATTTAAATTTGGTATTTGTAAAGAGTTGTGTTGTAGTGGCTGGAGGATCATTCAAGGACAGGCGATGCACAAAGGGTATTATTCCACCCCCCTCCATTAAATTAGAAGAGAAGCCTTTGAGTCGAGGGTCCGCGCTCCCTTTAAAAGCCCCCAATAGTCTTTTATTCCCAACGCTGGATGAAAGCATCAGTGTTAAACTTGTGGCACGGAGCCAAGATCTTTGCCAAACTTCCCAGTTGCAAAACAAGCTGTTTCTGCACACCAAAGTAACCACACAGCAGGCCTGCGGAGCCCGGAGACAGCTGACAGAGATGGCTGCTCCTGTCCCTCCATTGTACTCGCATCCATCCAAATACCAACATCTGCTCCACTACAATTTACTTTTTACACAACATTTAGCAAAAACTGTGCCTCTCAAAGAGACATCATTAAGGAACTATCAACAAATAAATCGCAAAAAAAAGGAAAAAAAGTGTCCGGACGACAAATGGAAGACTAGAATGTAGTTTGTCTTGCATATGTTGAGCCTTAGTTGAGACGAATGTGGTGACACTCGCAACAATAAGGCGTCGCGAAGCTCTTCTCCGCTAATAGCTCCTCCGAAGCCGGGACGCCATCAAACTTGCTACTCGAAAACGCGACCATAACCGTAAAAATGACGATTGTGATGACAGTGACGTTTACTTGGGAGGGAAGGCAGATGTTTTACGTGTGCTGCGTATGGGTTCTGCGCCTCCATCCAGACAACTCAAAAATTACGATATTTGATTGGAAAAATAAAAATAACATTTTGGGGAAGATATGAAGATTTTTATTTTTTTGGCTGAATTTTGCGCATTGTAATGGAAAGCTATTTAGCGTTATTGCTGCATGGTTGGGGCACTTAAAGGGAACCCGTCATTCAAAAGAAAACAGTGACAGCTGCGGCCATAAAGACAGACATTGCTAGAAATCCTGTTAAGCAAAACCGCAGCAATGGGAGGAAAATATAAGAAATATGGGGTGGGGGGGGATCATTCTACAGATAACGGATACATTGTAACTCCACACAAAGAAAAAGTGAATCCGTATACAAAATGTTTCATTTCTGAACTTTGGAGCCCCTATCTTACAAAGTAATATAATTTAGTAGCAAGAAGTTTTAAATGCTCTTGCAGCGCTGGGGACCTGGATTCAGATCCCACCAAGGACATTATCTGCAAGGAGTCCATGTTCTTCCCGTGGGTTTCCTCCAGGTTCTCCGGTCTCCTCCCACACTCCAAAGACAAAGTGATAGGGGATTTAGATGGTCATCTCCGTTTCCAATGAAGCTCACAATATACAGTGTGTCCACCCATATCCTGTCCACCGCCATTAACTTGAGAACGGTGGCAGCTATAGGCATAGAAGTGGTGTCTAGGTATAGTAAAGTAGCCATGCGCTACGCAATGAAACCACCTATAGCCCCACCTGGTGGAAAACAACGGAGTTAGCATTTTTATCTCGGAAACAGAACGAGATAGAGAAATTTAGTGAATTACAAAGTTGTAGGGCATCATCAACTCAATACAAATCGACACTTTGCATACAGAAATGCTATGATACCATGTTTCCCCGAAAATAAGACAGTGTCTTATATTAATGTTTGCTCCCAAAGATGCGCTAGGTCTTATTTTCAGGGGATGTTTTTGTCGCGGGCGGCGGGGTGCTGCGCTCACCACGCTCGGGTCCGGCGCTGCTGCTGCTCGGTGGCTCGAGCGGTGGGCCAGATCCGGGGACTCGAGCGGCGCTCCTCGCCCGTGAGTGAAAGGGGAGTTTTGTTGGTGCTTGGGATGTCGGTTTGTGACGCCACCCACGGTGTGTGGTGAGGTTGGGGCACCACCGCTGCTCTGTACGGGGATCCCGGGAGCGATGACAGGGAGCAGCTGGGATGTTTCTCTCCCCTCTGTGGGTAGGGGGATTTTGGCAGTCCTGGGGCCCGGAGTTGTTGTCTGTTTGGTGGATTGCAGGGCTTGGCCAGGTGCAGGGTCACGGGGGCAGCGCAGTGCCAGACGGCACGGCGGTACCCACTCAGCCAGCAACGCACACGGAGTCTCTGGCAAAACAATCAGCCGGATGGACGAGTCCCACAGACGGCTACGACGGTCACTCCCGGTAGGCTGGCGGTAACTGTCTCTCCCTGCACCGGTGTTATGTTCTCGGCCCCGATGGCTTCCCACCGGTAACCCGCTCCCCAGCAGTGTGTTGGCTAAGGGAGCCCCTTTTTGCCCGCAGGCTCTGGCCCTGGGAGTTCTAGTTCTGGCGGTAGCGTTATCTCCCTCACGGTTTGGACGGTTGCCTTCAGTCGGGTCTTTATTGCTGGGAAACCCCAGAGGTTCCCGTCGCTGACGGATTTGACCGGTTTTATGGCGACTCCTAGCCTGGTCGGGGTCTGTAGGCCCTGCCGGATGGTGCTGGCTTCTCTTCGCTCCCCGATCCGGTACCGGCGGGCCACCGCCCGTCCCCGGTCCTTACGGTTGTGCGTCAATCGGCCTCTCCTGCAGACGGTCACCACCGTCTGCCAACCTTGCTGTTTCTGTGCCCGGGCCACGTACCCAGACACGGCCAGTCAGTTCCTCCACTACTACTTCCCCTCACTCTCGCTCTACACTCAACTCAAAACTGCACTGAACCCTTTTCCTGCCTCCAGGACTGTGAACTCCTCGGTGGGAGGAGACAACCGCCTGGCTCCGCCCCACCTGGTGTGGACATCAGCCCCTGGAGGGAGGCAACAAGGATTTGTGTCTGACTTAGATGTTCCTAACCGGGGTGTGGGGTGTGTTGTTGCAGTACCTGTGACGTCCTGGCTTGTCCAGGGCGCCACATTCTATTTTTACATGAATAAGAATTCATATTTATTGTTGAACAAAAAAATGAACCTTATATACTGTATAGTAGTGGTGATCACAATCCAGCATAAACAGACAAACTGAATCCTATCAAGAATTTCTTGCTCCTATCATTATTTCCATGTACGACATGCCCTGGTCTTCTGTTAGGTGGCCATGCTTCCAAACAAAAACTTTGCTAGGTCTTACTTTCAGGGGAGGCCTTATATTTAGCAATTCAGCAAAACCTCTACTAGATCTTATTTTTAGGGGATGTCTTATTTTAGGGGAAACCGGGTATGAAACTCATGACCCCTCCAAAACATTGAATGCTGGTCACGCATATGGCGCTCATTTAACTTTGATGCTCAAAGTGGCCCCCGTCAGCTGCAATGCACATCTGGACTCTGCACAGCATACTGTATCTTGCTGCATGTTGTGCAATATGGATAGGTGACACGTGTGCACAAGCATCTGTGATACGTCGTCGTAGGTCCTGCAATGTTGGTGGAGGGGTCGCATACACCTGCTGTTTGATGTGACTTCAAGGAAAGCAGTCCAATGGGGTCAGGTCAGGTGAGCGTGGAGGACTCTCCACGCAGCCAGCATACCCAATGACTTGTAGGAAGGTCTCCATGAGGTATTGCTTCACGTCCGCAGCCTTGTGAGTTTTACACGTTCTAATCATAGCATTTCTGTATGCAAGGTGTCGATTCGTATTGAATTGATGATGCCCTACAACTAACTCCGTTGTTTTCCTCCAGGTGGCGCTATAGGTGGTTTCATTGCGTAGCGCATGGCTACTTTACTATACCTAGACATCACTTTTATGCCTATAACTGCCGCCGTTCTCAAGTTAATGCTGGTGGAAGGATATGGGTGGACACACTGTATATAAAAAAACATCCAACTCTTCAAAAGTGCTTTACGAAAAAGATACAGATGATTCTTCATGAAAACATTTCCTCAAGTGGTTTCTGCTTGGAGAAACTCATCGTATTAGAACTCCTCAAAAAGACTCCATGGACCAGAGCCCCAGAGACAACTCCAGTCCCCTTGGAATGGTGAAATCTGAAAATGGCATCCAAAGCAATAAATAGTTGACAAGACGTACGCTGATAAAGGTGAAGCACTGGGTAACACAGCGTGACTGGCACAATAACTTCTACAAGCCAGTCAGACTGATACTGGTGATGGGTAACAACATCCCTTATAGGTCATGCTGCTCCTTTTATAGACTTTTACATGACATTACAGCTTCCTTAAACTTCCCCTGGTGAGTAAAACAGATACCTCCCAGTGCTGGGAAATGGCTTCTACTCAAATTGCTTAAAAACTGGCAAAGCAACCAATAACGAGTAATAGAATTAAATCTATCCCCATTCGTGATGACGCACGGCATTCCTTATTACTCGCTCAAGCATTGGGGTGCTCGGGTACAGACACTGATCCAAGTATCGCGGGTGCTCAACCAGTCAACATGCGGGGCTGGACAGCCATACACCGTAATGAATTAGCCAATACAGATGCAAAATTCTGGCGCTTACCGATCTGCCCTAGGGCGGTGGCAATCGAGTTATTAATTTTGGGGTTGATGTCAGCTGTGTAGTGTCAGCTGGCATCAAGCTCAGAGCTTGGTAATTGAGAGGCGTTTAGCAGACACTCCCATTACTAACCCAGTAAGTTGGGGGGGCAGGGGAGCAAAAAAGGAAAAAACAAACAAACAAACAAACAAACAAACCAAACACAACCACCCTGACTCTGTCTCTGGTTCATAATCTATTTTTTTCAACCGCCATGCGGATTCATGCAGTCCATCAAATCAGTTGTCATCCATAAATGAAAATCTGAAAACACGAGAGACATGAGACGGTCCTTTGTTCATCAATTATTTGAGGAAAAAAAAATAAAATAATCCCCGCAGCTCCGGCATAGTCCATGGAGTCATCATGATGTCCACCGATTCGGAGTGACAGATTCACATGTCACTCCCGGTCAGGCTGTGCTCCGCAATACCCAGTGACTGAAGAGTGGTGATGTCAGTAATGTTACCACTCCTCAATGCTTTCACCTGGTTGCACGGGACCTGGAATGTCTTACAGTCCAGGTTCGCTCATCAATAGTAAAGTCTCTGCCTGTCAAAGTCTTGATCCGCCCAGGAACCCTAGTACCCGATCCCGGGCCTCCAGGTAACTATACGGAACCAGCCACGTGGGTAATTTAAAACAAAATTAAATAATAAAAAAAAAAACTAAACAAATAAGAATAAAGTAGGCACTTTTCACTTACCAGTCTCCAAACGGCTGTAACACTACTTTCATTCCAAGACTGCTCATTACCCTCATGCATATTCACTGCTTCCCCCACCCACCGGTTGTCCTGGCGTCTGATTAGTTGCAGTCAGACAGCACCCTCCCTCTCTGTAACTGCTTGGAATTGCACACGCTGTCTGCGTCTCTTATCATAAAGTAAAAAAAAAAAAAAAAAAAAAAAAAAAATAAAAATCGAAGGGTCCCCCCATATTATGATACCCAGCACAAAGTATACTGCTACAGGCTGCAGCCCCCAGCCATGCACTTATCTTGGCTGTGTATCAATGAAGAAATACTCGTTTTTTGTTTCGTTTCTTTAAATATTCTCAGGCAGGGGAGGCCCATGGTTATTGCCACCCCCAGCCTAAAAATAGTCTGCAGCCGGCCTGAATTGTCACATCTATTCAATGCGATGATTCCAGCACTTTACCCCCCAAAAATTGTATTTTTACCCCAAATAAACCACACAACACCCTCTTTCACCCCTTTAATACAACCAAACACTCAGTTCCATATAATCCAGACAAGGCCCTACGATGATCACGTCTCTGCTACATACATACAGAAGTTACAGTGGGCGGGCACAGAACATGTCTGCACGCTGTGTCTTCAGGCAGAGACTGATATGCCGAAGCAATGAGCAATGATCCCAATTGCCCTGGTGCAGTGGCAATCGGGATAAGCCAGGTAAACTTCCGGGATTGTTGCATCTAGTGGATGCTACAATTCTGAGAGGAGCAGGCTGCTATTTTTAGACTGGGGTAGCCCAATAACCAAGGGACTCCTCAGCCTGGGAACCTCAGAACACCATCCCCCCCCTGCCCCAGCTTTAATCATGGATGGGGTATCAAAATCAGGGGACCTCATACCATTTTTTTTTTTTTAATTTAAAATGTTTAATTTAAAAAAAAAAACAACAAAAAAAAACAAAACAAACCCACAACAAACCCACAGGTGTCCTTGTTATTTTGATACACATCCAAGATAAAAAAAAAAACAAAAAAAAAAAAAAAAACAACCATGGCTGGGGGCTGCAGCCCTTAACCATATGCTTTTTCTGTGCAGAGTATCATAACGGGGGGGCGGCATCACAGCGACGTCACTAAGCGTCCACCCAATAGAAGCGGAGGGGCGGAGATGAGCGGGACGTAACATCCCGCCCACCTCCTTCTTTCCGCATTGCCTGCGGCCGCAGGTAAGCTGCAATTCGTCTTACCCGCGGTGTCACACGTAGCGATGTGTGCTGCCTCGGGAACGACGAACAACCTGAGTGCTCAAAAATCAATGATTTTTTAAAAAGGAACGACGTGTTAACGATGGATGATGTGGTGAGTATTTTCCATCGTTAACGGTCGTTCCTTGCTGTCACACACAACAACGTCGCTAACGATGCCGGATGTGCATCATGGAATCCGTGACCCCGGCGATATATCGTTAGATACGTCGCTGCGTGTGACGGGGCCTTTAAGTATAACAATCCTCCACTAATCCCCCCTATCCCTTTCTCCGACCATTTTAAAACAAATGTTTTGGGTCCCCATAGACATATATGGGGATCAGCATCTGGGCATATATCCAGGATTAATTCCAGGCCCAGACTGGGGGGTGGCTTTTTTAAATCTGGTTGGACCTGTCGATTCTGGATATCTGCTTATTCGCCGAATCACTATTACGGCCGTCATTATAGTTGCTAGGTATCACTGCCATACAATGTTAGAGCTGCGAGGATTATTTTTTTAAAATGATAAAATTGGCGAACAAGGGGACAGTCTCTTATCTTTCTCTCTTTTTATGTCTTTCAGGTTTCCATTTGTGAACTACGTCAGAGTCGCTGAACAACTTCAAATCTGCATGGCTTTTATCCCCCCCCCCCTCCTCTATAAATTGGCGAACCATGACTTTTTTTTTTTTTTTTATTAAATAAAAAACAAAACAATTGTCCATTTTTCTTTTTTTTCCCTTGCTGGGTTAGCAATAGGGATGTCTGATAGATGCCTCTTCACTTATGCCAGCTGTCAATTCATAGCCAACATCCACCTCAACTACTATAACCCCGATTGCCACCACACAGAGGCAATTAGGAAGAGCCAAGGTGAAGCACCAGAATTGAAGCAAGGATTCTCCACTTCTGGGGCAGCTGCAGGCTGCTATTTTTAGGCTGGGAAAGGCCAAATAACCATGGTCCTCCCCAGCCTGATAATATCAGCCCCCAGCTGTCTGCTTTACCTTGGCTAGTTATCAAAACTAGGGGAAACTTCACTTTTTTTTATTATTATTATTTGGTTTAAACCAGGCTAAAAACACCCTTTAGTGCAACATGA
Source organism: Anomaloglossus baeobatrachus (assembly GCF_048569485.1). NCBI lineage: Eukaryota > Metazoa > Chordata > Amphibia > Anura > Aromobatidae > Anomaloglossus > Anomaloglossus baeobatrachus. The sequence goes on along the minus strand of NC_134364.1, from coordinate 59,380,557 downwards.
AAGGAACAAAAGGTCGAAAGTGTATAGTATGTAGGGGGACTAGACCTGGTTTTGCTTTGTTCTGCTTTATGTCTTTCAAACCAACTTTGAGATACATGTATGAGGCAAAAAGGCATAAAAAAAAAAAACAAAAAAAAAAAACAAACACACTCTAAAATGTTGCTTTATATACAAGTCTTTATACAGGAAACAATGTTTTCTAACATTTTTTCCTGAAAAATATTTTATCTTTGGTTTTGTCCAATTTTCCAATTTTGATACCTAGCCATGATAAAACTCGACAGCTGGGGGCTGGTATTCTCAGGTTAGGGACACCCATGCTTATTGGGCCACCCTGGCCTAAAAATAGCAGCCTACAGCTGCTCAGAATTGTTGCATCCATTCCTCGTTCCTGATTGCCCTGGTGTGGTGGCAATCGAGTTAATAAGGGGTTAAAAAAACAGCCTGCAGCTGCCACTAAGCCCTACATTTGTTGCGTGTTTATTTCTTTTCACTTACAGATTAGCAATGGGGAGTGGGTGCCTCAGACACCTCCCATTACTAATCTAGGGCTTATTGGCATCTGTGAGATGTCATTAACCCCTTATTACGCAGATTGCCACCGCAACATGGCAAATCAGGAAGAGCCAGGTAAAGTTCCAAGATCGTTAGTTCTAATGGATGGGACAATGCTTTGTGGCTGCGGGCTACTATTTTTAGGCTGGGGGCATCCCAATAACCATGGGTCTCCCCAGCTCGAGAATAGCAACCACCAGCTGTCAGCTTTATCATGGCTTGGGTATCAAAAAGGAAGGAGGGACCACTCAACTTTTTTTTATTTGTCATTGGATTTCATTCAAAATTTTGTAGTTTGTCTTTCATAAGCTTTGTTTTCCCTATATTATACAGTCAGCTTATAAATGTGGTCATAAATCAGCTAAACAAAAATACAAATATATATTAATGGATAATAAATTAGAACTTTACCATGGGATTGTCACTATAAGTTCACAGATGGAGACTCCGGTAACTCATTCTGCAGTCAGGAATAGACCGCACAATACATTTTAGTGAAGTCCACTTACAAAAAAAAAAAAAAAAAAAAGTGTTAGCCAAAAATACACCCCTTTAAAAGGAGGGGGGAAATGTCTGCAAAAGGTGTGGACTACTAAAGAAAGTGTTTAACATAGCAACCAGTTACTCTGACCAATCTCGAACTGGGGGGGAAAAACAAAACAAAAAAAAAAAAAAAAACCACCCACGTTATTTTGTAGTATTCACGCCAAGAATGATTTCCTGCAGGGACGGTGGAATAGAGAACATTGGCCGCTGTAACTCGATCACCAAAAGGAAGTTCTGTTGATTTAACAGCCGTTCCAGATTCAATCAAACCATCAGGATCAGAGTAATGATTCCGAGCACAGACACAATGTGGCAGCCTGCAAACGCTCATTCTGTGCCTGCCAAAATGGGTTTGTTCTGTACAAAATACTCATTACCTCCGGGGCGATCACATTTCATTAAACGTGAACTATAGTCAGTATTATATATTCATGTATGGCCTACTGAGACAGGAAAAAAAAAAATAAATTCTAATAATGCAGGAGGGTCGGATAAAATTAAGGCATCGGATCACTAGAAATTGCCATAATTTATTAAAAAAAAAAAAACAAACGAACAAACCCACACAACAATGATGAGCTAACTGCTCGATGCTCAGTAAGCGTAATGGCCTTTTGATGTCCAGGTGCTCGATACTTGTTTACAATAATGGAAGTCAATGGTGAACGAGAGTTTTTCTGGAAAAAGCTCCCATAAAAATGCTCGCGTTCCCCATTGACTTCCATTATTGTAAACGAGTATCGAGCATCAAAATGCTAGTCAGGCTTACTGAGCATCAAGCAGTTAGCTCATCCCTAAATAAGATATATTCTTTGTTATCTTTACCATTTCACTAGGTTATTAGAGCCCCCTGATATTTATTGCATACTGATCGGGGTGGGGGGGGGGTATGTTGTGAATATGTTTTCCAGTTTGGGGCTCCCTCTTGTGGTTAGTGCTGGCGGTGCAGTTGATTTGTGGAATGAAAGCCACACAACTGTAGAGGACTGGCAATCAGGGTCAGATTGGGACTATATAACTGAGTAATTTTCTCTTGTTACTTGCCAGTGCTCAATGGTCTGTGTGTTAAGGACATTCTGTAACCAGCCTTTTTCTCTACCAGAACTCCTCTCAGATAAGTTGGTCTTTGTACCTCTGCTGTTTGTTTTCCACTTTGTTGTTGTTTTTTTCTGCTTTGATACTAATGCTTGATTCCTATTTTGTCTGTGTGGAGTTCTTGGTGAATGGGATCATTCCCTGCTGGGAGTGTCTGTCTACTTAGCTCCATGATTCTAAAAGGTTTGTGTTTGTGTTTGTCATGCTTGGTATTAATTCAGTCCCTCATCTGTATTAGTGTTTTTGGACCCCAATAACATTTGAGTGCTGATACAGTGGGGGAGAGGTTGTGTGACCTCAGGATTTTTCCATATCAGAAGTGCTGGTATTTATTAGGCTTTTTTACGGTTGCAGTCAGTGCTCCTTCCTATCCTTTCCTATAAAGATAATTTGGGCCTCACCTTTGCTGAATCTGTCTTCTCTAGCTTTGTATTGCGTTTTTCTACATCACCGTAGTCTTTACATGTGGGGGGCTATCTATCTTTGGGGACTGCTCCGAGGCAGATTAGCCTTCTTATATCTCTGTGAGAATATTTAGTTCTCCGGATATGTCGAGACGACTAGGTCATCGTAGGCACGCCCCACTGCTACTTCTAGTTGTGTGTCAGGATTAGGTCTGCAGTCCGTTAAGGTTCCAGCCACTCTGTTACCATTTGGGGTTCTGGATTTTTTGATCCTCCTTGGTCCCTGAATCATAACAGGGGTGTCCATTTCTCCACGGCTTAAAGTTGCTTGTTAGTGCAGTTTTACGACTATAGGGAACCGATCACCGCTCTGCCCAATTCCATGGATGACAAGTCATCACTATGCAAAGCCAAGAACACATCAGGAGACCAGGATTGATTTAACAGGCAATTACATTGTGTTTACAAACATCTCTGTAGCTCAAATAAGAGTCCAAATCCTGCCCCCCAAAAATGCCCTAGTCGGTAATAAAAAAATATAAATAAATAAAAATATGGAAGGCCCACCATTTGATTGGACATTTTTATAATGGTCTCCTTTGGAACGGTTAAAAAAATATTGAATATGACAGAGCTAGTTAAAAACAGAGAGGAACTTAAATCCATTCTGGACCGACAATACGAGTGCCACAGGAATAGACTAAAAAGATTTATGTATGAATATGCGGACAAATGTGGCAGACCACTAGCTAGGTTATTACATCCGAGGGGGGACCCCAGTCACATCCCTACGATCAAAAAAATCGGACGGCCTTTTGACTCAGAACCCAATCCACATAGCGGAGCAGTTTCAAAAATATTATAGTGACCTTTACAACATAAGGGGCAAATTTGGGGATATGCCACAAGAAGCTTTGGAGACTAAAATAAATGATTACATACTTAAAACAGCCCTGCCGACTATACCCAATACTGAGGTTGAAAACCTAGAAGCAGACTTTACAGAGACAGAAGTGGCATCTATTATCAGGGATTCTCCCTCAGGCAAAAGCCCAGGTCCGGACGGGTTTACCCCCAAGTTCTATAAAATTTTTCAGACTCAGTTATCCCCGTTCATGACCAAAGTATTTAACTCCATATCTGAAAACTCCCAGTGGGTAGCACAGTCTCTTGAAGCACACATATGTGTTATCCCCAAACCGGGAAAGGACCACTTGCTGGTTACAAATTACAGACCCATCTCACTGATTAATTTAGATTTGAAATTTTTCTCTAAAGCACTTGCCAACAGACTTGCCCTGTCCCTGCCTGGGATAATACATACAGACCAGGTGGGATTTGTAAAAGGCCGGGAGGCACGGGACAACACCAACAAATTGTTCCTCCTGATGGCTCGGTCGAGGGCTCAGTCTCTCCCCATGTGTTTACTTTCAGTGGACGCGGAGAAGGCCTTCGACCGGGGTCAATTGGAGCTTTATGATGGCAGCCTTGAGACAGGTGGGTTTGGGTCAGAAATTTTTGGGTTAGAATTGCGTCCCTGTATACGAGACCCTCAGCACAAGTCAGGACAAATGGGTTTCTATCATCATCCTTTCTGGTCCACAATGGAACGAGACAGGGATGTCCACTGTCGCCCCTCTTATACGTCATAGTCATGGAGCACCTTGCGGTCGCCCTGAGAAACAACACAAGCATCCACGGGATAGAGGCGGGGGGGGAGAGCCGTAAGCTGGCTCTATTCGCGGATGACCTTCTCATGTTCATTTCCCAACCACACATATCCTTCCCGTCCTTGCTTAAGGAGTTCGAACAGTTTGGCAACTTAAGCAACTTCAAAGTAAATTTTTCCAAATCAGAGGCCATGAACGTGACTTTATCGGCAGAAGACCTTGCGAGAGTATCACAAAACTTCCCTTTTAAGTGGCAACCGTCAGTTTTAAAATATCTGGGAGTTATGGTACCTAGGGATCCAGCAAAAATTGTACATCACAATTTTTTCCCCTTATTAGAAAGGACAATCAGGGACTTAAAGAAATATGACAAAAAGAGATTGACGTGGTTTGGGCGTATAAACGCGATAAAAATGGATGTATTACCGAGGTTCCTGTTCCTGTTTCAGACAATACCCATACAGCTACCGCTAAGTTACTTCTCCAAGATCCGGACAGCCTTGTCTGGGTTTGTCTGGGGGAACAGGAGACCCCGAACAGGAGTTAAAACTCTGACCAGACACAAAAGTGACGGGGGGGCGGGGCTCCCAAATTTTCAGTTATATTACAAGGCAGCTATCCTAACGAGATTACTGGACTGGCATTTTCATGGTAATTCGAAACAATGGGTGGTGATTGAACAGGATGTACTGGGAACTCCCTTACATTTACTTCCATGGTTAGAGAAAGAAAGTAGGATCCAGATAGCGAAAGGAATGGAGTTCACGCGGACAGCGATGGGGATGTGGGATGGAGAGATAAAAAAGGGATCTCTCTCTCAGGAGCAGGGCCCACTTACCCCCGTATTCGGTAATAAGAAGTTCCCCCCAGGACTCCACTCCCATAGATTCGGGGGATTTACTCGGGCGGATGATACCCGTTTTTGTCACGTGCTCCAGGGACACACCCTACCAACTTATACTTCCATGCAGGCCACAGGGAGAGAGATTTCCTGGATGGAATATATGCAGTTGAAATCTTTCCTCTCGTACCAGGACAGGGAGAGAAGGATGAGGACACCCCCTACTCCTTTTGAGAAAATATTTTTACAGGGGTCATCACCTGGACATGGCATCTCACTCATCTATAAAATGCTGAACCAGAGAAATAGGGTGGATAAACCTCACTTTGTCTGTAGGTGGGGAGAGGAACTGGGAGAGGATATTCCAGAGGACGATTGGAGCAGAGCGTACCTGTGGACCCACAAGCTTTCCTTGGCGTGCGCCGCTCAAGAGAAAAGTTATAAAATTCTCACAAGGTGGTACCATTACCCGACTAAATTACATGCTATATTTCCCTCTGTGTCTGATGTGTGCTGGAGGTGTGGCACAGACACAGGTACAATGCTACACATATGGTGGAGCTGTACTAAGCTGCAACCCTTTTGGGACTCAGTGTTCTACCTGTACAAAAAGATGAGCGGAGGTGAAATAGAAAAATCCCCCCAGGTTGCCCTTCTTTCTATGCTCCCAGGAGCTATTAAAACACAAAAAAGGGACATGTTGCGATTTTGCCTGGCGGCTGCCCGTATGATTATCCCACGATTTTGGAAACAGACTAGATGCCCTACGGTGCTGGATTGGTTGGAGGAGATGACAAACCTCCAGAGAATGGAGGAGCTGACAGCAGAACTAAATGGGAACACAGAAAAATTTACTACAGTTTGGAGACCATGGATTATGTTCATGGAGTCCCCAGAGTTTGTGGAGAGTTTGGCGAGCTTTTTGAGCTGAGAAACGGTGGGGAGTCTCATTCCTTCCCCCCCCTTTTTTCTTTTCTTTTCTTGCTTTCCCCCCCCTCCCCCCTTTTCTCTAATTTCCTCTTCTTTATGCTTATATCTTTCCTCTTCTTTCTTTCTTTTCTGAACATTAATCTGCATTTTTCTAGTTTCATTTTTTATATGAAAAGATTTATCAATAATTCATAAGACAATAGACATACAAGGAGAATGAGTATATTAGGATACGGGAAGTCAAAAGAAGTAAAATTCTGACCTATAATTTACAAGTGGTTGTATGGTAATATCACAAAGATAATTTGAAGAATTCCAAGAAATTTAGTAATGTAACAATTTCTGGATATTATCCCGGCATTGAGAAAATGATGTTTATGTATTGTAATTGCACAAATGATATGTTTGTATGTTGACAACAGTTTCATCAATAAAACAGATTTGAAAAAAATATTGAATAGGTCAAGCAAACTCAGGCCTATGGGGAGGGGTCAGATAATCTTTCTAATGAAGTGCAAAAACACCCTACTGTTCTAGAACCTTAACTCTCTGCTGCACATATTCAGAAGTTGGCATGAGGTCCACAGAGCTCTACATCTAAGACTAGGTTCACATTTCCGTTAAAATGTATCAGTCACAATCCGCAGCTATGGTAAACAACGGCATCCGTTTAGTGGATTCCGTTGTGTCCCATAGACTTGTATTAGTGGCGGACTGCGACTGATAACCTTGCGTTGCATCCGCTGCGTCGCGGTCAGTCATTTTTTGACTGACCGCCGGGTGGTAGCAATGCAGAATGTAACGTTTTTCTGGCCGTCAAAATTAACGCGCCGCGCAGGAATCCGTCGCCATCCGTCAAGCTTGTAATGGATGTCTATGGTGGTGGATTCCGTCGTAATCCGTCTTACAACGGAATCCAGCGCTGGATTCCATCATGCTCTGAGCATGCCCAGCATGTTTGGCACACCCACTGGGCTGTCCCAAACACAAACAGATCATGACTGATCCGTCAAAAAACGGACGCATAGCGGATGTAACGGACGCAACGGATCAGTTCTTTCACAGAATTCCTGTGAAAGAAATCCAGTGAAAAAACACATCCGTTGCGTCAGTTGACAACTAAAAAACGACTAATCCGTTGCTGACGGACCTGACGGATTTAAAACAATGGAAATGTGAACCTAGCCTAAGGGACATTATAAGAGCACACACTAAGGCTGGAAACACATCTATGCGAGTAAAATCGGTCCGACTGGGCTGAAAAAAACTCGGCTGATTTTAGTTCACGTTAGGTGCGAGTGCAACGCAACTACGATCCTTTTTTTGAATAAATTAATTGTTTTGCTTGCGTGTGCGAAGCGATTGCGATGCTAGTTTCCTGCAACATCTTAACTACATTAAATTGATTACACATGTGTCATTTATTTTACCTTTGGGAATGTGATGTCACATTTATCTGTTGAATATTTAATGAGCATAGTTCCTGCCACACTCGCAAATGTGAACGCTGGTGCGTGTGTGTGCTCCTACTTTTAATCCCCTTCCATAGGAAATCATTGGGTCAAATGGTGCGAGAAACTCGCAAAAAAGCAGCATGCTGCGATTTTTTTCTCGGTCCTGTTTGGACTGAGAAAAAAAAAACGCAAATGCGAGCTGAATCATTGACTAACGTGTCCGATTCCAATGCGAGTTTTTCTCGCATTGCTCTACTGAGTGATGAGTGAGAAGCAGCCCTAATAGAGACGCTAAAAAGTACTTCCATTTTTGTGTGGTGAGGGGGTAGCATTGGAGGGGACACTGCAGGACAGACAGAAGAGAAATCAGAATTGGGAGGAGTGGACAGGCAGGTCATATTGATAAAGGGCAGACAGCTTAGAAGCCGTAGTTAATACGGGAGGACAATGCAGCAGTTATAGTTCATAAAGGAGGACAGTGTAGCATACACTTGGCTGCTGTGATACTCCTCTCCACAATCGAAGCAAGATCGTAAGAGGATTTTTTTTGGCAATATAAAAAGTTCTTATATAAATGTCTTGTCAACGTTCCAAAAGACATGGAGCATCAGTTTAGGTTTTATGGACTTTACATGTAAGCTATATAATAATAGACAGACACCCGGACTAACGTTTGGACCAAAATAAAAAGTTGCATCATTTGTGAAAATCAAAGCAGTTTTATAGTTCTTTAGGACTAGGCCTCCAAATGATTGGAATAATAGAACATCCCCCAGTTAATTCATGAAAAATAAATTTTAATATATCTCTCGCTCTCTCTATCTTGCACTCTTCATAAAATAAACTTTATGGTGGAGGAATATTTGCTTGTTATTGGCACAGGTAGTTTCTGAAGACAACGTTGAGGATTGAAATTTTACGAGATCATAACACCACCACTAAAATTCATGTGGATCCATAAAGTTGGGAGAAAATGTGGTCTTGGGAGGAACTCAACCTCTACACTAAGCACATAAAAAAACAAAACAAAAAAAACACAACATGAAAAACATGCAATAAAAAAGGAGTTTGGTGGGCGGCACATGAATGTAGAAAATTAACAGGTGGGTGGTCTCTTCAGTGGGTGACTGCAACAACTGGTATTGTGCTGTTCAACAGGCTACTATCTAGATATACTATCTAGATATCCAATTTCAAAAAGTCCCTCTATCGTTCCCATGGGCCAATAAACACCATTTTATTAGATTTTAAAAAAGGTCTGCTCACCAGGGAATCGTAAAATAATTCCTGTGCCCATGGCTTCAATTGTCATAGATTGTGTTCTAACCAACCACATGACAAAACCACCCTACTAGACAAGATAAAAGTAAAAACTTCCACTGAGCACAACTGTACAGATCCTGATGACTCCCCATGGATCTCACAATTAAATAAGAAAAAAATATTATATATATATATATATATATATATATATATATATATATATATATATATATATATATATATATATATATATATATATATATATACACACTGAAACCCTGAACGAATAGTGGGGAAAGAACAAAGATAAAAAGAAACAAGAGATACACAGAGCCTGAAACTCGTAGGGCGCAATGCCAGGGTTCATCTTCCGAGTATACACAAAATCTTTTCCAACATTCTGAAAAACGTCAATCAATTAAAAGGGTCATTTCATGAAGGCAACACCAAATATTACAGTATATAGGACATCATAGATCGGGCTCCTGACATCCCCTATAACACAGAAAGGAGAGCTGCTCAGTAGAAGAGGCTCTGGTTCTAGAAGAGTTGACCCATCTTTTCATTTTATAGGCAGCCAGTCATCCAAGTGTCCACCAGGTAATACTACATCTTCCCTGACGGCTTGAGATCCTCAAAGTTAGACTGCTCATCAGAGGTGCCAGGAGCCTGACCTCAAGGATCTCAAGGAGATGGTCTCTGATGGATGACCCCTTTGAATATGTAGTGAGTGTTCAGAGATTGATTGTAGTGATTGGCAAAAGCCCCCGATGTTTGGGATCGTAAGCCTCGCCCAAACATTTTGTAAAGCCAGTGTTCGGGGTCGGAGATAACGCAAACTTTATTCCGATCCAGAGCTTGGACTTTACAGTTATGGGATGGGGCTATAAAATAAAGAATATTATACTTACAGTTCGCAGACTGTCTCCTGGCTGCTTCTGCTTCCGGGTCTGATCATTATGTTCCAAGGGTACTCACTGCACTTCTCGTCACTCGGCAGTCTTCGGTTGTTTTCGTCAGTGTTCGCAGTGACGTCTGGGCTCACAGAGTCCATGGTTTAGCCATGGACTCGATTGAACTTTGACTGTCACTGTTAGCCTGCGTCTCGCTCTGTAGAGATGCTTGTCTGTACAAAGTGATGAAGCAGAGCTGACATTGCTCTCCCTGTGGACTACACCGGACTAAGGATTATTTTGGATAATAAAGATGGAGTCTCTAAATGTTTGTTTTATTTGTAATAAAAAAAAAAATCTATGTGTTGTGGTTTTTTTACTGTTTACTAGAAATTCATGGTGGCCATGTGTAATTTGGCATCACATCATGAATTTTGGGCTTAGTACCAGCTAAGAATACAAATCTGGTATTAACCCCTTTATTACCCAGCGTCCAACAGTCATCAGGACTGCTGGATGAGCAAGGTAAAGTGCTTGGAAATGGCGCTAAGAAACAATGCGCCATTTCCATGGGTGGCTGCAGGCTGTGGTTTTTAGCATGGGGCGCCCCAGAGCGCTTCGGCTTTACCACGCTGACAATCCCAGCCCCCAGCTGCCTGGTTTTACCTGAATGGCGATCAAATACAGAGCAGGAGCCCACGCATTTTTTTCCCCCATTATTTTTTTAATAATTAAAATTAAAAATGGGCTTCCCTGTATTTTGATTGGCAGCCAAGGTAAAGCCAGGCAGACAGGGGTGGCAGGCCATAGCCGTCCGCTTTATCTGCGCCGAGAATCAAAAATACCACAGAGTGCTAGATCCATTTTTATTTTTTATTTTTTTTATTTTTACACTGCTATATGTGTGAGGGACCCAACAGCCAATCAGACGCGGTCACGCAGAATGGGCGTCTGTGATTGGCTGTTGGAGTAAGCTAGAATCTGCTCATACATTCTAGACGCTAGAATGTATGGGCTGGTTTCAGGTTACTCCAGCATCCAATCACAGACGCTCACTCAGTGACAGCGTCTGTGATGGTCTGTTATTTTCACAGAGAAAAGAAAAAAAATTAGAAATAAAAAAAAAAAAAAAAAAAAAAAAAAGGAAGACAATTAGGACTCCATCTTTATTACTAAAAAAAACCCCAACAACCCTGTGACGTAGTCCAAAGGCGGGAGAGCATCCTCATCTCTGCGAGGAGGCAAACAGGTCTGCTCACACAGACTCAGCCGAGAGCGGTCAGAGCATTCACCCGAATGCACAGCTGAGGCTTGCATATGACTCCTGTGAGTCTCGCATTGGTATCACCTGGCACGGCGCACCCTCTCCTGACAGGAGCGCCTCAGCTGCATGGAAATGCATGTAGAACTACATGCAGCTGACCCGCTCCTTTCAGGAGATTGTGAACCGTGCCGGGTGATACAGATTCTCATAGTGATACTCAAAGTTCAATCGAGTCCATGGCTCATGGACTCGGGTGAATCCTGACATCACCGCAAACACGGCCGAAAAATGCTGAAAACTGCTGAGTGACGAGCAGTGCAGTGAATACCGCCGGAAGTTAATGATCGGACCCGGAAGCATTAGTGTCCGGGAGACAGCGGCTGAGTGGGTCTGTAGGACGCGTCGCGAGAGCGGCAAGTATTATCATGTTTTTTATTACTGTGTTTTTTGTTGTTTTTTTTTTTTTAATACAGCCCCTGGACCCAAACTGAACTCGAACTGTAACAAGAGTTTACCAGGAAGACTCGTCTTCGAGACAGTGTGCACGAACACTGTGTTCGGTACGGATCCTGAACTTTACAGTTCGGGTTCGCCCATCACTAATCAAGAGTTCACCACTGCAATTAAAAGGACTTAAGAAGATTGATGAATTCCCAAGAGCTACCGGGGTCAGGCAGGCATATTTCATGGACCACAATGCCCAGACTGACTAAGTCTGCCTATCAGACACACGAGACAGCAAGTTTGGTCAAGAGATTCAAGAAATTGTGAAATACGCCCGTCTGAACCTGACCAAGGTTATGGAAGACCGTATACCAGAACCAGACCAGACGGCCATCACACATCTTGTTGCATCAATAGATGAAGTGATCAGTGATACAAAATTCATAACCATTGGTACAGCTTCAAAAAAACTCTCATGGCCATACACTTCTTACAGCACCCTCTACAGGGAGTATTTTATGGGGCCAGTGGCTGGAGCCAGTTTGCTGAGATTCTTCAAAGAGTCACAAACTGCCCAATCAGTGACTTCCATTGAGGTTCGGGTCAAGTCAGGGTCAGAAACCGAACTTTATAGTCAGACTCTACCCTCCATACCAAACGTCCAAAGGTTCGCTCATCTCTACTAATGAGACAATACATTTAAATGGGCTGTACATGATGCAAAAGACAGGACTAAACTCATGCCAAAGGAGCCACACCTGTCCAAGAGCTGAGCTGCTATACCGAACACAACCCATTAAGGATATGTGCACATTGAGTATTTGGATGCAGAAGTTTCTGCACCATTTCTGCATCTCTTGTAGTATTAAAAACGCAAACACTTGCAATGTTTTCGGTGTGCGCCTTCACCTGCGTTTTTTGGACACCAATGAATGCTATAGAGCAGGGGTGGGGAACCTCCGGCTAGCGGGCCGCATACGGCCCGCCATGACCTTTTGTGCGGCCCCCGGGCAGATTTCCGGGGGCAGCAGTGCTCCGGCCAACGCTGTGGTTTTACCGGCCGCCAGCCCTTTAAATCTTCACTTCTGCATACCAATGAGCTCTTTCCCTGGCAGGTGCCAGTGTGCTCAGTCAGGACTTATGTGTGGGCGGGTTTAGCGCTCTGCGCTTCCGTCCCACAGCAGCTTCACCGTAAGCATTGTGCCGCCCGCTCCCCGCCCCTTCTCCGGTGCAACGTGCCCCATCAGTGCTGGGCCCCCGTCAGTGGTGTGTGCAGCTCTCAGCGCTGTGTGCCGCCAGCTCTCCGGTGCAGCGTGCCCCCTGCAGTGCTGTGTGCAGCCTCACCAGTGATGTGGATCACCCTCAGTGATGTGTTCTCTCCAGTGCTATGTACCCCTTAGTGATGTCTGTGTGCCCCCCCCCCTTAGTGATGTCTGTGTGCCCCCCCCCCCCTTAGGGATGTCTGTGTGCCCCCCCCCCCCCCTTAGGGATGTCTGTGTGCCCCCCCCCCCCTTAGGGATGTCTGTGTGCCCCCCCCCCCCCTTAGGGATGTCTGTGTGCCCCCCCCCCCCCTTAGGGATGTCTGTGTGCCCCCCCCCCTTAGGGATGTCTGTGTGCCCCCCCCCCCCCCTTAGGGAAGTCTGTGTGCCCCCCCCCCTTAGGGATGTCTGTGTGCCCCCCCCCCCTTAGGGATGTCTGTGTGCCCCCCCCCCCTTAGGGATGTCTGTGTGCCCCCCCCCCTTAGGGATGTCTGTGTGCCCCCCCCCCCCCCTTAGGGATGTCTGTGTGCCCCCCCCCTTAGGGATGTCTGTGTGCCCCCCCCCCTTAGGGATGTCTGTGTGCCCCCCCCTTAGTGATGTCTGTGTGCCCCCCCCTTAGTGATGTCTGTGTGCCCCCCCCTTAGTGATGTCTGTGTGCCCCCTTCCCTTAGTGATGTCTGTGTGCCCCCCCCCTTAGTGATGTCTGTGTGCCCCCCCCTTAGTGATGTCTGTGTGCCCCCCCCGTGATGCCTGTGCCACCCTAGTGATGTGTGCCCTCCCCCAGTGCCATCTGTGCCCCACAGCAATGCTTATGCCTCCATGTGACCTAGTAATGTCTGTTCCCCAGTCCTTCCTGTCATGTATATACCCCCAGCCCCTCCTGTCATGTATTTGCTCCCAGCGTCTCCCGTTATGTGTATGCACCAACCCCTCCTGTGATATATACCTCACAGGAGCGGCTGGGGGGGGGGGCATATACCTCACAGGAGCGGCTTGGGGGGGCATATACCTCACAGGAGCGGCTAGGGGGGCATATACCTCACAGGAGCGGCTAGGGGGGGCATATACCTCACAGGAGCGGCTGGGGGGCATATACCTCACAGGAGCGGCTGGGGGGGCATATACCTCACAGGAGCGGCTAGGAGGCATATACCTCACAGGAGCGGCTAGGAGGCATATACCTCACAGGAGCGGCTGGGGGGGCATATACATCACAGGAGCGGCTGGGGGGCATATACCTCACAGGAGAGGCTGGGCGCATATACCTCACAGGAGAGGCTGGGCACATATACCTCACAGGAGGGGCTGGGCGCATATACCTCACAGGAGGGGCTGGGCGCATATACATCACAGGAGAGGTTTAAAGCATAAACATCACAGGAGTGGGCTGGGGGCATAAACATCACAGGAGTGGGCTGGGGGCATAAACATCACAGGAGTGGGCTGGGGGCATAAACATCACAGGAGTGGGCTGGGGGCATATACATCACAGGAGTGGGCTGGGGGCATATACATCACAGGAGTGGGCTGGGGGCATATACATCACAGGAGTGGGCTGGGGGCATATACATGTCCCCAGCCCCTCATGTGATGTATGTGCCCCCAGTGTCTCATGTGATGTAGGGGTCTCCTTTCATGTATATACAGCAGTCCCAGCGTCTCCTATGTGATGTATATGCCAACAGCCCCTTTAGTGATGTATGTGTCTCCTGTGATTTACATACTCCAGTCCCTGTGTCTGTTGTGTGATGTATATAGTCTACCAATCTTATTATCAAAGAGTTGCCTGCGCTCCAGACAAAGACAAACCTGGAAAAAAAGAGAAGCAACATAAGTATCACTGAAGGGTCTCCCGTTGAAGCACCTGCGAAACACGTGTTGGGACCGGGTTCACATGTGAGCCTGACAGACTCCCCTCCTTGGGTGCTATACATACCACAGGTAGGTCCTTCAGGTGCCAATCTCCACCATTGTAAAAATATATTTATTTTTTTTTGGAGATTATGCTATGTACTTGCTGGTGGTGTTACATACTATTGTGTTCAGGCCCTGATTTGGACCTTATCCTGTTGGTTACTTTTCATGTATAAGCCCTCCATTACTTTACTATTTTAGGGGATATACCTATGTTTCTTTGGTTATTTATATGGCTATCTGGAATTAATCTAACTATCCTGTTCCCCGCACAGAAATTAAGGGGTAGCCCGTCTTCCTCCCTGTGACCTTCTTTTCTCGGTCTCATTTAATTGGATTTTAACTATGCATGTCTAATCACTAACTGCAATCACATGTGATTTCCAGTATTTTGTATTTTTTGTAATAATAAAAACTGTATACTTTTTTCACAATTGTGGTGCAGTAATTCTTACTCTAAAAAAACATGAAAAATACCCCCCCTCGTTCACAAGCTTTTGTATAAGTATCACTGAACATCACAACCGCACAAAACAGAAGCAGCTCCGGCCACCACAATAGGGGTGAGTTAATTAACCGTTTGACCGTTTGTGCGGCCCCCAAAGGTTGGCAGAAATTTCCAAATGGCCCCCGGCAGTAAAAAGGTTCCCCACCCCTGCTATAGAGATAGAAATAAATGATGCCACAAAACAAAAGTGAGTGAGTACACCCACTCACTTTTTTTTTTGTAAATTTGTTATACCTTTTCATGGACATGACTGAAGATCTGCCCGTATATTTGGGGTCTTCTAAATAACACACATCTATTAATGTCTAAACATCTGACAAGAAAAATGAATGCACCCCTAAAATAAAATGGCCACATTTTGCCCAATTAGCCATTTTCCCTCCCCAGTGTCACATGATTCAGTGTTACAAGGTGTCAGGTGTGAATGGGGAGCAGGTGTGTAACACATGGTGTCATCCCTCACACACTCATACCTGCAGCACGGTGGCCAGGAGCATACAGCAGTTTAACAAGACAGGTTCCACTCCGAATAGTCATGCCCTCGGTCGTGTGGTTAGTCTCCCCTGGCCAGGCAAATCGACGTTCTCCCCACACCTCCATACCAGCCTCTGGGTCGGCTTCTACTGCTGGCTCAGTCACTGCTGTGCTGAGCGTTCCTCTGCCTCCTTCTCCTCCCGAAACCTGCGTTCACTGAGCAGGTCCTCTGGGAGTGTGCGTTGGCAGCACACGCCGCACTTCAATTTAAATGAGCAGTACACCTGTTCCTTGTTCTGTTGATTCTGATTGCAGGATTGCTCCCTGCTTATAAGGCAACTTTTCCTTATGGGTGGTGCCTGAGCAAGATGCTCATTCCTTTAGGCTATAGATAAAAAAAAAAAAAAATTGGCGTAGGGTGCCTCTTATGGTATGCAGCACATTTTGAGACCCAGCCACGATAAAGCTGACAGCTTGGAGCTTGTATTCTCAGGCTGGGGAGGCCCATGGATGTTGCCCCACCAACCTAAAAATAGCAGCCTGCAGCTGCACAGGATTGTCGCATCCATACTTCGGCCGGCTCATCCAGATTGCCCTGGTGCGATGATAATAGGGCCAACAAAGGAGTTAACAGCTCATGGCTGCCACTAAGTCTTAGATTAGTAATGGGGGGGGGGGGGGTCGTCTCAGATTCCTCCCATTACTATTTATTTATTTTTTTTTTTTACAGAAGTAAAATATAATTACACACGCACACGCACCCCTTTATTAAACCCAAACACCCAGGTTCAGGAAGCCACACAAGGTGCCACAACAATTCTAGCTGGCTAGTCCAGGGCGTCACACTGTCGCTTCCAGGTTCGCACATTATGCTCATTGCATATTCACTACACTTACAGCAGACCAGGAGGTAACTGCAGCGCCGGTGAGACGCAAGTATACCAGCTCATTCTGTGTGAGCTATCCGGATGTCCCATGGATAGCATAGGGACAGCAGGCACACACATACGCACCTTCACCATGGACTGTGAAACACGTGTCATGTGGAAGAAGTTTGAAGCTCACAGCGGTCGGTCATGTTCTTTAGTCATGCACTGTCACTTCAGATGTAGCAAACCAAAAATAGACGTGGGACCTCGTGTGGATTACGGCGCACCTGGGAGTTTTGGGGGCTAGTAAAGGGGGGTGAAAAAAGGGAGATTTGTGTTTCTTTTCACTTACAGATTAGTAATGTGAGGGTATCTCAGATGCCTCCCATTAGTACTCTAGGGTTTAGTTGCAGTTGTGAGCCATTATTAACCCTTTATTACAGGATTTAACTGCACAAGGGCTATAGGGATGAGCCAGGTAAAGGTCTGGCATTGTTGGCCGAGCAGCTGCAGGCTTATATTTTGAGGCTGGGGGGGCCCAATAACTGGAGAAAGTGGAGGGCTGGTGGTGGAAATTCACACCGTTATTTTTAATTATTTAAATACATTTCAAAATAAAAGTAAAGAAAGAAGCCGCATGCGGTTCATCATATTTTGATACACAGCCAAGATAAGCACACGGGCTGGGTGCTGTGAGCTGTAGCCGTATGCTTTACCTGTGCTGGGCATCATAATATTGGGGGGGGGGGGGGGGGGGGGGGGGGGGGGGAGACCCTACACCAATTTTTTTTAATTTTTACAGCAACAGAGATGCACACACTGCGCCTCTGATTGGTTGTAGTCGGACATGCTGTCACACAGGGTAGAGGAGCATCTGACTGCAACCAGACGTGAGGACTGTCGGTAGGCAGGGGAAGCAGTGAATATGTATGAAGGATAATGAGCAGCCCCAGAAATAGTGTTAGAGCCGTGCAGAGACTAAAGGTCGCTTTACACACACAACGATATCGCTAGCGATCTCATTAGTGATGCGACACCCAGATCGTTGCTATGATTTGCCGAGATCGCTCATAGGTAGTTTTGTTGCGGTCAAACGTACCCATCTCACAAACGACGCTACATCGTTCAGCAGTATATTGTTTGACCAAGGCGGTCATGTGGACACCGTCACACAGCATTCCTCCCAACGATTCCGGCAATGACAGAGGCGTATAATTGTCCATAGCATACACCCTGGCGTGACATTAATCAGAGCGGAGGAGGCGTGGAGCATTGCTCGTAACGACGCGCCCGCGTCGCTGATGACGGACGCACTAACGATGTTGCTAGTCGTCAGCAGGGTGTCAAACTTAGCAATATATCTGCAGCGTTCAAAACGATGAACAATATTTTGAAAATGAACGACGTGTCAACGATTTTCGCTCTATTTACGATTGTTCGGAGCCGCTCGTAGGCGTCACACGCAATGACGTCGCTAACGACGACGGAAGTACGTCACGAAAACAGTGACCCCGACGACATATCGTCAGATAAATCGTAGTGTGTAACGGGCCCTTAAGTATAACACGCCTGCTCCAATCCCCCTATCCCTTTTAAAATCACAGGATTCTGGCCCCCATAGAATTATACGTGGACCTGTATCCGGACAGATATCCGCGATCAATTCCAAGCCCAAATCAGGTTTTCTTTTTAACCTGGTTGGACCCGCCAATCCTGGGTATCTGCGAATCTATCCATCACTAGTAAACATGTATATATTGAAGACAAAAAAAATTGAACCGTCTGTATGTGAATAATGGAACCAGGGTGTGAAAGCATGGGAGTCCCACAAAGGGAGAACTAAGCCACTAAAAACAAACGAGCAGATGAAGGTGTAAAATCAAATAATCACACAACCATTATAATATGTTAATATACCTGCAACTAATGCAAGAAAAAATAAAATAAATAAATGAATCATTATTCTACAAGTACTATGAAGCAAAAATAAAAATACATGACCAGCAGGTCCCATTAGTGTCCATGAAATTCCCATTTCCGGGCCACTTGGGAAGATTGGCTCCTGAATGATGCAGGGACGCTCATCGGAAACATTCCACGTTCTTCTGTTCCGCATGTCCTTCGATTTACTATAAAAACTTGTTTGTGACCTGCATTTCTTAGATTTTTTTTTCGTTAGATATCTTCCGAGTTTAAGAAGAAGTTTCCCGCACAATGTGTTCCGTTAATGAAGAGATAAAGCGTTCTTTCATTCACAAAATACAACGCCGGGTGCAGATAATACATGTTGCAAGATCTGCAGAGGCGAAGGAAGTCTGTCACGATAAAAACATTTTCTGAGAAGTGGTCTGAGGGAACGTTCCTGGTTTTTACACACATTCGCTGCCCAGAATTTACAGAGATAACAGAAAACTGTTGTGAAGCTGATAAATGGCAACAATCTGGCACCGAGCCTTATCTGCAAAGCAAGTGCTCGCCAACCACAGACCCGGGCACGTACCCTGCACGTCAGACACAAACAAGTGAGACCATCGCGCCGGGGTATGGCAAACACGTGGGGGACCTTGGAGGAAGACATTGCAACCACAATGCAACTGTGCAGAATCTGGAGCAAAAAAAAAAACCACAAAAAAGTACCATAGTGCAGGAAATTCTTCAAGTTCTCCCACTAGAGACATTTCCTCGCAACTCTGTCCCCAGGATAGTGGATTCATGTGCCAGGTTCTGACTACTGGGTGCCCTTACCCCCATCCAACCAAGGAACACGGGTCTCAAAGTCCCCAGTTCAAAAACTTCTACAGCCATCAGCGTCACAGAACTACTAGTGAATGGAGTGCTGGTCAAGAATGAGCACCATAGGTCATTGGGACCCCTGATCTCAGATCAATGGGGGTTGCCCCCTGGGATCATACGCGTTTAGTGGGAAAACACTTTAAACAATGAATGGAGGTCCAGAAAAGGTACTCCGAAAATAAGACAATATTTCTTATTTTTTGCTCCAAACGTTGAGCTAGGCCTAGCTTATATTCAGGGGATAAGAAAGACTGATGGCACTTTCTAATGTCAACCAGTACATACTGAAACATAGTAACAAAAAAAGTTGTACTCTGTAGGGCTAAGATATGTGGAACCATGAATATGGGAATATAGACATGAAATACTGCTATGAAAAACATGCAAAAATTGAGATACTTGGCACACAAAAATGTCCAGTATTGTGTGAGCCCAAGACCAAAACAGCAAGGCGACCTCTCATAGCAACGAATATAGGACTATAGACATGCAACAGTGCTATGAAAAACCATGCAAAACTTAAGAAAATTGCATGTCTATATTCATTGGCATAAGAGGTTGCCTTGCTGTTGGGCTCACATAAAACTGGCCATTTTAGGTGATAAGTATCTCAATTTTGAAAAAATGTTTTATAGCAGCAATGCATGTCTATATTCCCATATTCATTATTACACTTATTTTCAGGGGGAGGTCTTATTTTTCTTGAAAACACACACACACACACACACACACCTCCTCTTCAGCTCTAGCTAGACTCCTGCCGTTAAAAGGCCTTTGATGACATTAGGGTCACATGACTGAAGTCAGCGAAAGGTACTTGAGCGGTCTTAACCTCGGAATAGAAAAATGCTGAGCCTCCCTCCTTCCCAAGAGTGGGGTCCTGGGAAATTGCCGAGTTTGACTCAATTACCAACTAGGGCCTCTATTTCAAGCGTAGACCAAAAATCCTGGACACTCATGCTAGGGCTTATTTTTGGGGAAACACGGTACATGCCAATAAGTATCAAAGTGAATGGAAAGAACCTCTACAAAAGTGCCACAACAGGAAGAAGTCCGCCAATATGGCATAGATTCCTTTGCCCGTCTGTACACACATACATATCTATCCATCCAGATTATGGGAGGATAAAATCCACAGTCTGACATTCACAGTCCTAGTATGGACTGAGACGTTCGATTGGAGGTCTCCGGAGCTGAACTCAACAGCTTCATAAAGCAAAAACGAGGCTATGGCCGGTTTGGACATTGTGAGCCGTACTAGGAATGAAAATCTTGGACTTGTGATACCAGCAAAGATTTCTTCATAACCACCTAGCATCTGTGCAATATATAGGGGAAATATTGGACGACACTTCAGGATCTCAAAAAGGTCCTCATCGCAAGGCGGCTGAGGAATAAATCTACCAAATGACAAAATTTAAGGCTCTGCTCATGCGACGCCCTGGACTAGCCAGGCAGTCACAAACAGATCACAGACACCCCCTCCCCTGGTTAGGCAACAACAGTCAAACAAATTCCTTGTTGCGTCCTCCAGGGTCTGATGTCCACACCAGGTGGGGCGGAGCCAGGCGGTTGGCCCCGCCCACTGAGGAGTTCACAGGCCTGGAGGTGGGAAAAGTAGTCAGTTTGAGTTGACTTTAGTTGAGGAGTGGAGGTTGGAAGTGGAGAGCGACAGGAGAGAAACTGTTGGTGTCTGGGTAGGAGCCCAGGCACGTACAGCAAGGTCGGCAGATGGTGGTGGCCGTCTGCAGGAGTGGTGCAGGTCAGCGGAACCGTAGGATCGGGGACGGGCGGTGGTCCGCCGGTACAGAGACGGGGAGCAGATCTGTACCAAGCACAAAAGGCAGGGCCATCAGACCCCGACCAGGCTAGGAGCCGCTGACAACGGTCAAATCCGATAGTGACTGGGACCCCAGGGGTTCACTCACACCCAAGACCTGACAGAAGGCAACAGTCCACACAGTGAGGATAAAAAGCCACCGCCAGAGGCTAGAGATCCAAGGGCCAGCGCCTGCGGGCAAAATGGGCTCCTTCGGTACATAAACGCCGGGGAGCGGACTACCAGTGGGAAACCATCGGAGTCAATACATTCACAGCGGTGCAGGGAAAGACAGCCACCATCAACCTATCCGGGGAGAGCAAAGACACTGCAGCAGGCTGCAGGACCCGTCCATCCAGCCGTTTGGTTTACCAGACACTCTGTGAATCTGTGCCTGTGTGAGTACAACAGTGCCATCCGCCACCGCGCCACGCTGCCCCCGCAACTCTGCACCCCAGCCTTCCTGCCTCCCCGTCCACTACCGGGGCCCCGGGATCACCGATCCCTACCCATGGAGGGGTTAACACCTAGCTGCTCCCCGCCATCGCTCCCGGGAGACCCGTCACCAGCAGCGGTGGTGCCCACCATCACCACGACCCGTGGGTGGCATCACAAACTATCTCCCCAAAAACCACCCAACACCCCTTTTCACTTGGGGGCGAGGAGCGCTGCTCGAGTCCCCGGGTCCGGCCCACCTCTCGAGCCACCGAGCAGCAGCAGCCCCGGACCCAAGCGTAGCGAGCGCGGCCCCTCCGCCTGCGACACTCACACCTATGTTTAAACATCAATCGCAGATATGGCCAAAAATGCCAAGCACTATGATGGAACGCCAATGGATCAGTTCTAGGCAATGGCGGCCCTGTTGGGCGCTCTTGGCTTCTGGCGGGTCATGGATCTGGCATTGGGGTTACTTTTACTGCTTTATGATGGAACAGAACGAATGATTTAAAAACAATGTGGGATGGGCACAGATTTATTTTGAGATGCAATAACCAAAAATTAAAGCCAGAATGGAGAAGAATGGTGGTAGGTTGTAAGGGCACAAAGTCAGTAGAATTGAGGACATTTTTTTGCCATATTAATACTTAAATTTTGGAAAGTTGTGAAAAAAAAAAAAAGAAAATGACGATGGAGAGTGGGGTGGGGGGGGGGGGGGGGGGGTCTGTCATCATAAGAAAACCTAAGATTTGAATGTATTCTGTACCAACAGCCAATAACAACCTGTTTTTAATCCTAGTAAAAGTGTATTTTCCACAGCATAATAATTTCTGGAAATCTGCTACTCTCAGGGTTTCCTTCACATATCAGGCTATAAACAGTTCAACAAAAACAGGAAATAGTGTTCTACATAGCGGGAGGAGAGGAGCTGGTGAGTAACCGTACTCCAGCAATGGGCGGCTGCTGCCGTACAAGAATACTCACTGTACAGAGCCAACACTAGGAAAGAAACGTTTAATGAGAAAAGTTTTGTGGTTTTTAAAAAAATATTATAATATATATATATATATATATATATATATATATATATATATATATATATATACACACACGTTACACGATATATATATATATATATGTATGTGTGTATATATATGTGTATGTGTGTATATATATGTGTATGTGTGTATATATATGTGTATGTGTATATATATATATATATATATATATATATATATATATATATATATATATATATATATATATATATATATATATATTTTGTTAGTCACACAAAAAATACAATTTTTGGTCAAACTGGCCATGTACTGGTGATTATGTACCCAGATTTTAAAGGGTTCTCATACAAATATTGTTATACGCTATTAAGTGGTCAATGATTGGGGTACAATTCTAGACAACACATTTCCCAAAGCTGGTCCATATTACCCATATCAACTCCATTTTGGCACACAGAGGGGTCCCCATTATAACAGCAGGGCATCTGACAAGTTTAGTCTTGATGGGCCAACCATATAATGTCCATCAGAGGGAGCGTCCCCCTTGGCCATTTCCATATCTCAGACACAACGATCATGGGCGACCATAGATTAGACCCAACTGTTGCGGGGTATATAGTCGAGTCCCCACCCATCAAATACATGTGGGTCAATAGTAGAAAACCCTTAAAAACGGTCAAAATTGTATCTGGTAAAATGTGATTTTCAAGCAAAGACTTGGAAAAAAAGAATGAGCAAAATAGGCAATCACACATTAGTTCCAATACCGGATCTTTTCCTCTGAGTCACTTCCTTATTTTGTCCGGTTGGCGCTCGTGTATGTATGGAGCTATTGTATGACTAACAGTCCTATCTGCCACATTCTTACAGGCGCTCATTCCTCCGTCCATATTATAGTCATTAACCTCCTTGAAGCCTCCATGTAGTCGGACAGTCACTTTACTGTGGGAATTAGGCAGCGACAGTCTTTGTGAAGGAGGTGTCTGCAACAGCCATAATGGAAGGCGTTCTGGTGTCAAAATTGGTCATGGACATGGACATGGTCATTGGTCATGGTCATGGACACAAGAAAGGATCAGTGAAGGCTGGTGACATCACTGGTGACTTTCAACAGGGCACAAGGATATTTTACTTCCCCCAACGATTGTCCAGCAAAAGGGCATCACTAGGTGAGGTGAAACAGACTTAACCCTTAAAAAAGGCCACCATCACAAAAGGACTTTTGTTTAAAAATCAGGCTCATTTTTTGCATATATATATATATATATATATATTAGTTATTTTAGAAGATCAACTTCCTATTTCAGGAGATAACACTTGAACATTAGCAACAATTACCAAGCTCTGACCTGATCAGCATTGAAGTGTCTAATGAGCGTGTGCAAAGCTCATTAAGCAGGGTGAGCTGTCATTGCGTTTGGTAGATCTTGTTTTATCAGCTGGGTACAGGGTTGTTACTAGTCATAGCAATTCTGCCTTTGATAAGAGGCGTAATGGAGACTCTTCCTGTAAGAGCAAGAAGGAGGAGCCCAAAAAACAAAACAAAAACACACACACCATACACATTAGCGGTCAGTGTTAACATTTTTTTATTTATTTATTTTTTTAAATTTTTAAGTTTAAAATTCAGGACACGACAAAATTGCTCCCATAGCAATGAATTTGATGACGCTACCATGGGTCTGTTACTTATATAGAAGGCCATGGGTTTGACGTCACTAAAGCACATAAATCAGGCAGCCAGACTTCACACAGTTTCATAGAACACTACGCAAGTACGCAGATGATATAAAATACAGCATGCACACAACAGTCATGCACGACGGCAACCTGTGGCTCTCCAGCTGCTGCAATACTACAAGTCCCAGCATGTTCTGTCAAACAGAGCCTCCACAACAGCTGGCGAGCCCCAGGTTGTCTACCTCTGCTCTGTATTCAGAAACCTGCTGCCAGCATCATTGTCAAGGTTGGGAAAAGAAAAAAAAAAAAAAAAAGTGGGAATAATATTTATATACAAATCTAGGCTCTAAGGATGGAAGGGAAAGCCATGGTGGCCCAGAGATCTGCTCCCAAGAATACACCAGAAGGAAATATATATATATATATATATATATATATATATATATATATATATATATATATATATATATATATATATATATATATATATATATATATATATATATATATAATTATTATATGATATCTATATCAAAAAGGAGGCCCCTTAGTGGAGAATATCTCTTGTTCTATTAGCGCAAACAAGCTTAGTGGTAATTCTATAATGATGGAAAGTACCTAATAGTTACCAGCCTCCTCCAGATATATAAACCACAATTCTATAAAAAGTCACAAGGAAAAGAGAAGACACCAAAGTCAAATGGGTTTACATGGAACGAGGCGGCAGAGAGCGTGAGCAAGTGGCAGAGGGAGCAAGGTGCAGAGAGCATAAGCAAGCGACAGAGGGAGCATAAGCAAGCGACCGAGGGAGCATAAGCAAGCGACCGAGGGAGCATAAGCAAGCGACAGAGGGAGCATAAGCAAGCGACCGAGGGAGCATAAGCAAGCGACCGAGGGAGCATAAGCAAGCGACAGAGGGAGCATAAGCAAGCGACAGAGGGAGCATAAGCAAGCGACAGAGGGAGCATAAGCAAGCGACAGAGGGAGCATAGGAGCATAAGCAAGCGACAGAGGGAGCATAGGAGCATAAGCAAGTGACAGAGGGAGTGAGGTGCAGAGTATGTAAGGAATTTTGTGGATTATGTACTAATATTTGCAGAATTTGCCATGACTTCCTATTATGTGGCTGAGGACTTCCTTCTGACACGGTCAGCACTGATTGTTGGGCAGTGTAGGGATGAACTATCAATAATAAAAATGTAAAAAAAAAAAAAAAAACACCCTGTTGTCAATTTATTCCTCCTAGAAATCTATAAAAATAGTGTAGCGGCACAAAGAAGAAAAAAAAAAAAAAAAAATTCTAAGAAAAAGGTTCTCCACACTCTCTTAATAAAACAAACACGATAAGAGCGGCGTGTCTGCAATAAGTTTCCCAATATGAACTTTAAAAAGTATTTAGGTATTAAAAATATGCAAAAAAAAGTACAAAGAGTGATTTACGTCAGCACAGAAGGAGATCATGACACCCGACAACAGGTAATGCTTGAAGCAATGACTTTACAGGATCTTCCTCATTTTTGTCAATTTTGAAAAATAGAAAAAAAAAAAAAAACAAAAAAAAACACATTTTAAATAAATTATTAATAATAATAATAATAATAATAATAATAATAATAATAATAATAATAATAATAATAATAATAATATTATTATATACCTGGGGTATATAACACAATACAAATTACACAGTTTTTGACCTGAGTGGTTTCAACCTAAATTAACAGTCCTCGAGTTGTTTGTAAGCTGTTCGTCCATTCTGTATCGCAAGAAGACAAAGAATAAATAAAAAGTACCAAAAAAAAAAAGAAAGGAATGCAAGATCTGTCAACAGCAGCTTTATGACAGTTTAGAACTCTATATTAACTATGATTAATCAAAATATTTCAAGCCACAAGCATCCTAAATTAAAGTTTAGTGACAACATTTACAGATTTCCGGCGGTTTGCAATAAACAAAATGTGATGAGGCAGCAAGCAGGATGGAACCCTCTGAACCATGGCTTACCCTGACGTGGGAGGGGCTTGCCTGAGTGCCTACCGGGTAGACGCTAGGTGCCACTCCCAGGGCAGTGTCTGGGATTGTGGCAGTTGAGCCCCCAGGGCAGGAACGGGCTCAAGTACGAGCTGGCAGTCTCAGGTGCAGGCGGGATAACTGAGGCAGACAGGACAGCAGATAAGGGCAGGTACAGATGGCACGGCAGATACTGACAGGTGTGGCAAGTCCCAGATTAGAGGGCAGACGGGACCTGACAACTAGCTAGCTAGACTGACATAAACCGACCTTGTTGTACAGGCACCTCCCCTAGTGGGAAGATGCCTTAAGTACCTAGTGCCTTTCAGCCATAGACAGAGGCACTTCCAGAAATGGGTGCACTGGCTTTTTTTTGCCCTAATCATACTCCCAGGGAACCTGTGCGGCGTGCACAGATCACAGGTGCAGGAGGGACCCACATAAAAGGATCACGAGAACACGAGACAAGGTGCCGTCTGGCCACGGCAGTGAGTCAGCATCCCTGCTGGGGAAAGGGAAAGGCAGTGCAGGGACGTCAGCACTACACAGCCAATATAACAAGTGGTTTCTTTAAATTCAGCACTAAGTTCAACTTTTACTAACTACTGCAGTCTCAGAATTATTCACCTCCCGCATGACAAGTGTCTTTTGTACTTTAGTAGAGCCCCTCTGGCTATGCATCACATTTGCAGCCGGTCATAACAGCCAGACACCAGCTTCTGGCCATGTTCCTGAGGAATCTTAGCCCATTTCCCATAGGCAATGGCCCACAAATTTCTAACATTCTTGGGTTGCTAAGAGAGTGGCCCAAAAATCTAGAAGAGATTGTAGTCCAAACAAGGGAAAAAGTATACAGAAAGATACAAAGTTTAAAATGTTTCAAGAGATACCACTGGAAGAAGAGTTTACAAAAAGGAAAAACGGACTACACTACCTGGACGTAGTATTAAGCGGAAGGAATTACTGTCTCCCACAAGATACCAGAGACGCAGGCGGTCAAAAACACTCTAGCAACTGTAAAGGACATGCAGTAAGATTTGGTGAATGACACTGCAATTTCAGTTTGCACAAACACCTAGTGAACTCGTTCCATGAAGCAATAAAACGAACACAAAATTCTTCGACCTATGGAGAATGGTGGGGGTATCGGCGAAGCCTAGAGCAAAAAACAGCGGCGAAGCCTAGAGCAAAAAACAGCGGCGACACTCTTTGGCTGCTTTCCTTCCTTTGACATCTTAAAAAGGTCAAAATGGATTCAACAAAACTAAAAAGAAAATCTAGAAGTCATGCCAACTGTGCAATCTGCCTGAAACATCACTGGACCTTCAACAGAACAATGATCAGGAAGTCCTTGAAGCTTCATGAGTGGCGGTCACAGTTACCTGACTTGAACCCCATAGAAAGTCCTTGGTGAGGCGAACTAAAAACATACATAGGGGAACTGGAGACATGGGCTGAGATTCTTCGGGAACATTGCCAGAAGGTGGTAAGTGGTTTTGCATCAGGTCATAACAGCCAGAGGAGCTCAGATATATACTAAAGACAACGGTCATGAAGGGGTGAATTATTCCGGTACTGTATAGGTGACATTTTTGCTTAATTTGTAGGAACTCCTTGTTCTATTAGTTGTGCTGAACTATTTCATTTGTTCTTGTTTGGTTTATTACAAAACAGCAGAAATGTTGTACACTTTGCTAATAAATGTAATGTGCACGAACGTGGGGGAGGGGTGGAGGAATTTTGACGGCAGGTGGATATCCCACATATTTTATGCGTCCATCCTGCCTAATACAGTGTACGGGTTTGCAGGAGACATGTGCACAACGTTTGTACAAAGTCCTTGCTGCTTTATCTGCATGAGACGAGTGAAGACAGAGACACACAGACACACAGACACACAGACACACAGACACACAGACACACAGACACACAGACACACAGACACACAGACACACAGACACACAGACACACAGACACACAGACACACAGACACACAGACACACAGACACACAGACACACAGACACACAGACACACAGACACACAGACACACAGACACACAGACACACAGACACACAGACACAGACACCTTCATTAATAATCCAATCTGACTTCAGCCACTTTCCTAAGGGAACACTGCAAATATTTTCAAACAAAGGGGGTCATAGTGGTCGTGAGCCTCTGCCCCCTCACAGATCCCACTTCAGTGACACGCAGGGGCCGAGCCGTGAGTCATCAATGTACTGAATGAGGCGGCTCAAACAAGGGAACTGATGACTCACGTGTGTCTCATACTACAGGATAGAATAGAACAGACTTCTACGTGTCGGGAAGAGAAAAGGAAAGTGATGTACAGAAGCTTCTGGCCCAACACTGCACAGAAGGACCATGACTGCAGGGGTGGGGTGCCACCATGACGGGACACCGGTATAGGAGGACCCCCGGAAGAGGGACCTCAAAACCAAAACATCTTCCATACTCTACATTGGAGGCCAAGACTGACCTCACTCACATAATAAGGCCCACTGAATATCTGTTTGTAGAACAACATGGGCGTTTGGTGCCTGTATCCCTGATCCCAGGCTTCTTGTGCAACATATAGGCATGTAGGTAGTGACCTGCAGGTAGTTGAGTAGTGCCAATTAGGCAACTATCTGGCAGTATTTCAGCACTGTATAGTGGTATAATTCTGTTATTTGAGCACCATGGGGGTAAGTTATAAAAAGGACTTCAACATAGGCTACTGCATGGTGCACCACAAAACCTAAAGGGTCGCAAGAGACTCATTTGACTCAAGGGCATTTCCCCCCATCTTAGGAGTTTAAAGGGGTCTCCAAAATCCTATCCCAATATGTAGTAGGCGTAAAAAAAGTAAATAATAAAAAAAAAAAATATATAATACAGTGGCACCTCGCTTAACAAGTAACCCATTTAACGAAAATTTCGCTTAGCAAGCAAAACTTTCTGTAAATTTGTAACTTGGTTTACAAGAAAGCTTTGCTGTACGAGCAAAATACTCACCGCACACGCTTCCGGTTCCGTACATCCACCGCGCTCTAACCCGCTCTTGCAGTCCACACAAACACACACGCACGCAGTATTATGCTCATCTTACCTTCCGTTCCATCGCCGGCCTCATGGTTCTTGTAGTTCGCCAGTACATCGTGACGAGGAAGGAATCCTCGCGGCGAACTACAAGACCCAGGAGGCTGGCGATGGAACGGAAGGTAAGGTGAGCATAATGTGTGTGCGAGTTTGTGCGAGGGTGGAATGGCACAATAGGGGACCAGGATGGGACATTTAACAAGTTGTGGAACGAATTGTCTGCATTGCAATGATTTCCTATGGGAAATCTTGCTTTGCTGAACGAGTAACTTGATTAACAAGCACAGTCCCAGAACGGATTGTTCTCGTTAACCAAGATTCCACTGTGTTAGCAAAAACCTTTGATTAGAAATGTCGTACAGTTCTCCTGATTCACTATGTCCCTTACCTCATGTGCAGGGCATTGCAGAACCTTAGGTATCCATGGTTACGACCACTAGCATCTGACTGACTGACTTTCCCTATATGCATGGTTGTAAGCATGGATACCTAAGGTCCTACAGTGCACATGAGGTAAGTGACAAGTGACCTAATGAATCAGGAGAACTATACTACATTTCTATTATAATAACAACAACTAATAAAATATATTACACCCACTACATATTAGGATAGGATTTTGCAGATGGGAATATCCCTTTAAGATCTATCCACAAAATAAGTGATCACCAGGGAGCAGACTGCCAGATACCCTGCCACAGACAGGAATGGGGGAGGGGGGGGGTCTGAAATGGCTCGCATGTTACCCCTCCAATTATTATCTATGGGTCTGCCTGGGTACAAGCTGCGAGACCACCGGAGATCTAATAAACTATCCTGCGCATAGGCAATAGTTTGCCAAAATGGGATTAACCTTTTACAAAAGGGATTATCTACATTAGGAGCATTTTTTGTTGTCACTTAAATGCATGAAATAGAAGAAAAAAAAATTAAATATATATTTTTTGGAATTAACATAATATTAAAAGTGTTGCAGTTTTCCTTCAATAGCCTCTGTGTTGCACTATTACCGGCTTCAGAATGAGTCAACGGAGACACAGTCAGTGAGCTCATCTTCCCCATAAGGAATGCTTGGATGGTTGAAAACACTGCTGGCACAACAAAGGCTGTTCCTCCTCCTAAAATCTGCAGCCATAGATCAGTCAGGAGAAATCACTGATGACCACAGTATGCTGGAGGCAGAGATTGAGAACCCCGACAAACAGCGCCTCGTACCTCACTTTCCCTGAATTCAGAGAGTCTCCAAAATCATTTCCGCACATACGTGTGACTGAGATCAGCAGCCGCATTGTAGCAAAGCTGGAGACTTTGGGTTTAGTGCTCCTTTAAGTTCCTCAAAATGATTTTAATTAGCGGGATTGGGTTCAGAGCCGCGAGCTTGCCGCGACTAAGGCTAAGTTCACATTTCCGTTGATTTGTATCAGTCACATGCGTCGCTTGACGCATGTGACTGATGCGCTGTTCAACGCTGTACAACAGATGACAAAGAACAGAATTCTTTGTCGGATTCCGTTGTGTGCGGGGGGCGGAGTTCGGGGGCAGAGCCGAGCGGGGGGCGGGGCCAGGCGCTGAGGATTTCAGTGGAAGTGCTGCGGTCTGCATGGCTGGGGACAGGTGAGTGTATCTGTGAGTGAGTGAGTGTGTGTATGTGCATGTATGTATGTATGTGCACATGCAAAGTGCGGGAGGGGGAGGAGCCGAGCGGGGGGCGGGGCCAGGCGCTGAGGATGTCAGTGGAAGTGCTGCGGTCTGCATGGCTGGGGACAGGTGAGTGTATGTGTGTGTGTGTGTGTGTGTGTGTGTGTGTGTGTGTGTGTATGTATGTATGTGTGTGCACATGCAAAGTGCGGGAGGGGGCGGAGCCGAGCGGGGGGGCGGGGCCAGGCGCTGAGGATGTCAGTAGAAGTGCTGCGGTCTGCATGGCTGGGGACAGGTGAGTGTATGTGTGAGTGAGTGAGTGTGTGTATGTGCATGTATGTATGTGTGTGTGCACATGCAAAGTGCGGGAGGGGGCGGAGCCGAGCAGGGGGCGGGGCCAGACGAGGGTGTCAGTGGCAGTGCTTGTCTGCATGGCTGGGGACAGGTGTGTGTGTAGATACATGTGCGGAGTGCGGGAGGGGGCGGGGCCGAGCGGGGAAGTGTCGGCCTCCCTGCACACGTAACCAGCCTAAATATCGGGTAACAGCAAAGCACCCGATGTTTACCTTGGTTACCCGATATTTACCTTGGTTACGGGCCTACACCGCTTAGCGCTGGCTCCTTGCACCGTAACCAGGGTAAATATCAGGTAACCAACCAAAGCTGGTGACGTGTGCAGGGAGCCAGAGAGCATGCGCAGCGAAATCCGACGGATCTCGCTGCTCAAAAAACGTTACATGCTGCGTTCCCCCCGCCCGGCGGTCAGTCGTTCCACGACTGATCAGTCGGGCGGAGGGTGCAACGCAGCATCATCAGTCACAATCCGCTGCTCATACAAGTCTATGGGAGCAGCGGAATCCGCTAAACGGATTCCGCTGTTTACAAGAGCAGCGGATTGTGACTGATACATTTTAGCGGAAATGTGAATAGAAACCTACCTTGGAAGGGGAATTATTTCCCAGCCTTTGATGAGCTCATAGCATTTTCCAGGAGGGAGCGTGCACGTACCTGTGCATCAAAACATACATCTAAACAGGTCTCATAAAATAAATATTCTCATGTGCCCGGACTGTGCCAGCGCAGGAGACATGTACTACAAATGTGTCCAAGATACTCAACCAGTGATCTTACCATAAAAAGACGACTTTAGGGGTTATCAGCCAATCTCTAGGAACGAAGCTGCCCTGTAGACTTATCCTAATCTGGCATGCAAAAAGATAAAATGTCAGGGGTGCACAAAGAAACCTCAAGGTCCATAGAGAAGGTTCAAATTGGGCCGCCTAGTTGGTATGATATTGAGGGGGTTTAATGGGAGCGACAGCTTCCCCAACTTCTATATAGCCATTTTGATGCCAAGGTGAACATCGACCATAGAGTTAAGAGGGTGAAACGTCTCTAACCAGAGCCAACGCCAGTCAACCAGAGCTAACTGTCAGTCCAACAAGAACCAACCGCCGATCCCCCAATAGCGAACCAAAGCCAACTGCCAATCAACCATGAGTGAACCAAGAGGCAACCGCCAACCAACCAAGAGGCAACCGCCAACCAACCAAGAGGCAACCGCCAACCAACCAAGAGGCAACCGCCAACCAACCAAGAGGCAACCGCCAACCAACCAAGAGGCAACCGCCAACCAACCAAGAGGCAACCAAAGCCAACCACCGATCAACCAAGAGGCATCCGCTGATGCCAGGAAGTTCATGTAGACGTAGGCTGTGTAAATCCGCCAGCACCTACCAGGTACGGCATGAGCTCAGTACGCAAGTCCGCTCAATATAAATCTTCCCGACTTCTGCTGCACATTTACAGGGGATATTGGGAATCCTGGCAGATGCCAGGCGAGTGACCTTTTGGTACAGGACCAGTGTTAAATATACACCACTAATAAGGCATCCTAAAAAGGAATCACAAATAAAACAAAACAGACATTTCAAGAACTTTAAAAGACAGGCTAATACAAAGTTAAAAGTGTACTTGCACCCCTCCTTTCTATAACTCTTGCACCCCCCCAAAGCGCTATAGAGCGCACACACACACACACACACACACACACACACACACACACACACTTTCCTTATCAGACTAGTGATTTGAAGAGGTGCCAAACTTGCCTAGGAGCCTTCCCTCATCCAAATCCTAGGGAAGGTCCTCAAAAATGCTCTCCAAGAGCAACTTGATGGCACCATTGCCTACTCCATATTGTCATAGATACAAAAAGGGACTGAAATATGAAACTTTTCAGTGACCAAAAGTTGCATCATACAGATAACTGTCGGCCAAACGCTTTTCTTTTGGAAGATGACCATGTCCCCCAACTCCCTTACACACCTTTGGTTACAATGAGGAAAGGATGAAAGCCGCTCCCACACTCCTCCATAGTGGGCGGCTTCTCATCTCTGCAAACAAAAATAATAAAACTGTTAAAATTCCATGTGCCAAATTCTTCTCTCCTCCATTGATACCTGTCGACAAGGGCATAACTACTGCAGTGGCAGAGATCGCCACTGTGAACAGACCTGGGCATACAGGGGGTCCGCCTGCCCCAGCCCGATTCAGATGGATATGTGTCTGAGGGCACGCATCCAACTGAAATATATCGCAGCACAGAGACTCGTCGGGTCACTGCGCTGTGATGTGCCAGCCACCAATGGAGTCCATGAATATTCATTGCTCCCTACGCACACAATCCTGGGTATGGGGAGCAAAGAATATGGTGACAGCTGCCGGTGCTGTAAGAGGCCGTTCATGACGCTGACATCATACACTGCGCAACTTACACGCTGGTCAGTTGTCTGCATGTCAGCGTCACAGGAGGACACCAGGGGAGCGCAGGGTAGGCGAGTACAATCATTTATTGGTTTTCCTTTTTACTGTGTGCGGCATGGTGGGGTGGGGAAGCTATATACCAGGAAGGAGGGGCTATGTAACAGGATGGGATAGCTATATACCAGGATAAGGGCATGCTTGGGACATACCAGGATAGGGCTATATACCAGGATGGGGCCATGATGGGAACATGTATACAAGGATGGGAAACTATATTCACCAGGATGGGGAACTATATACCAGGCTAGAGCAATGATTGGGGTCATACACCAGGATAGGGCCATGATGGGATGGCAGCATGGGGACATTACTACACAATGAAGGATGGTGGGGTGGCAACTTTATATCTTTATAGGATTTAGAATCCTACAATGGCCCATACATCTGACGAGCATACAGGGGAGGTCCAGGCTCAAACTTTGCACCACGGCCCATGAGACTTTAGTTACACCACTGCCCATTGGGGTAAGCATCAGGAGGAACCATACAAATCAGATCATAGGAGAGTCCCAACAAAACTATCTGGTTTGGTAAACTTTCATGAAATGTGTATGGGGGGGCCTTGAAACCATTAGGAAACATAATGTACCCCTTCATAATCCTAGACGGCGGTGGATTTTGAAACGAGAGACACGTCTAAAAACAAGTAGAAGACCTTAGTCATCT
Source organism: Anomaloglossus baeobatrachus (assembly GCF_048569485.1). Lineage (NCBI taxonomy): Eukaryota > Metazoa > Chordata > Amphibia > Anura > Aromobatidae > Anomaloglossus > Anomaloglossus baeobatrachus. The sequence goes on along the minus strand of NC_134364.1, from coordinate 59,346,182 downwards.
TGTTGACCAAGACCCCATATTTTACAACGCAAGTGTGGCAATCTTGACCCAGTTTTAGTGAGTGGTTAATGTCTAAATAGAACAGAAATTTATAAGCAAGTGACAATACAAGATCATGATCAGACGTCTCATCACGACTGCCCTCACATTACACCGCCGCCGCTCGTTGTCAGCTACAGAACTTCCCACACAGAATTCTCAAGGTATCTCCTTCACAAAGTGAGAAAAGCTTCAAGACTTTGGAGGTACATGTGAACACCACTGTTCGCACCCAGTCACAAACACTTCTCTAGTTATCAAAGGGTTTTCACCACCTCCGGATGATTTTCAATAATTGCTCGAGTCGTTCTGTATGGATAAACCAGAGTACCAAGCTCGAGCAAAGCAAATCACTGATTTACCTACATAAAAACCAGGTCATAAGTGGTTTTCTAATCACAAAATCTCCCTTCAGTTAGAGACACCATGATGAAGAGTAGTCCTAGTCATTGACAACCCTAGCAAGGCATACTTCTATATTTTAAGAGTGGTGGTCACTTTAGTGGATGCCATCTGCTCCGGACCCTACTCTACGCGAGGACATGCTCCTATGGGCAATGTCACTACAAGTTCATTCAAATAAAGAACATACAATCGTCCCAACTTAACATGGTCTACATGGACACCAATAAATCAATTTTTGACCTTTCTTATGGACTGGTATCAATGAAAACAACTTGGATGTTGCAGAATTTTCTACTTGAACATCAGCATTTGGAATGAATATTGTGTTTTATTGGGCAGAAGATCGACAAAGGTGGCGTCCATTCATTTTGGATTTACAGAACTATGGTTGTAATGTCCTTGCTAGCTAGTCATCATGGGTGAACATGCCTCACCAACAGATACCAGCAAGTAACAGAGGAATTCCAGCGGATCCTATATTATACATCAATATTTCACTCCAGGTCCCGATTTCTCTCAAAATATCACAAGTCCTAAAAAAAAAGTCCCATAAAGTCTCAAGTACCAAAAGCAAGGAGCACCATTACATCATGAGACCTTGGATGGCTGACATTGACAGGACACAGTAGATGACTGTCAGCCAAACGATTGCTCAGCCGACAGCTCCCTCACCCCCATACACAGTAACCCTTTACTTAGCCAAGCGCTCCTATCGTCTAAGAGAGGGGTGCTGCCAGAGACCTGTCCTACAGACAATGAAATTCCAAAGGTTAGACCTTTCTATCCCGTATAAGTTGGGGGAAAGATGGGAGGGCCCCCCCCCCATACACATTAGATGGTCAGCCATCCTGCAGGTTCACACAACTCGTATCCAAGATTTATCAGTGGCTATTAAACTTTGAAAGTAGTTGTCTCCAATCCCCAGGAACGATAACTCTTTGAATTTACAACCCATTTTTTGCAGGAGAAACAAAAACACTGCCCACCCAAGTTTCCAGCCTTGGATGGTCAGGGCAAAGGTTCCCGACAGTCCAGTTTGCCATTTTCTCTCTCTTTCCATTGTCCATGGAACGCAAGGTCAAACTGTCTTTCAAAATGGAGACGGAGCAACAACAAAAATCACTACCTAAGAATGCCGTTTTCTTATACTCTTCTAGCTAAAGAGGATAAGAGAAGGAGTTGTCTAAAGTAAAACAACCATCCTAATGGTACTCAAATACTTAAGAGAGCCACAAACATGAGATGCCCCAGTTGGCCAAAACCAGGTTCCTGTGTTCTCCATTGGAGAGCCACTGAGACATCTCGGTTGATGGCTTATCTCAGAACAAAAAGATCGGCAGTCCTAAATTAGACATGCCGGATCCTTAACTACTTGGACAATCAGTTGTCCATGGCCCCCCAGACACATTGGGCAGTTGGTCAAAACCTTTTGAAATCGTCAAGTTCAGCCAACATTTAGTCTAATGTGTATTGTGCGGGCTTTAAAAAGTTGTCCTTCGTTATAGGAGATAACTCACCCCTCAACTGAAACAAAAAGCCAGTGGTATTTTCTGGTGACACCACCACTACTTGTGCATTGGCTACGAAGTTTCAATGGATCTACATAATAATACAACTATCTTTAACAGTATGGGGGAGAACAACCAAAGTACAAGCAAGAGAAGTGTACAGCAAACTAGTGGTCTTCTCCTCCACACGTCCATGACCCATTGATCTTCTCCTAGTAGAACCAAATCCAAAACGTTGCATGAGGGCCACGTTGGTAGATCCACGTTGTCCAACAGAGTTGACGACCAAGTCTACAAAGGATTGGGTCTTTTCTCTGTGGATGCTGGTGGCACTCAATGGTTATGGATGAGAGAGCCTAGTTAAAATTTTAGACAAAACATTATGCAGCTAAAATTATTCAATACATTGATAACACCTTCCATCCCCATCACAAGGAGTATCATAAGTTGCAATATTACTAGCTACGATAGTGGAGACCGGCCGTTGAGCCAAAGTCTTTTTTGGCTGGGAATTTTTTTCTTCCCACCTACGGCAATTTCTTAGCAGAAGGTTTTCCTTTCCCTTTGGATCAGCACTATAACTTGGACTTTCTGGACCTTTCCAGTCAATACTTTTTAAGATACCAACATTCTTCATTAGGCCGTCAATGCCCATCCAAAACATATACATGAAGTTAAACATCTAGCCAAGGCTTTCTTACCTCGTTTGTGAAGCCAACCTTCTTTTACAATCGCTACTTCATTCATAATGACGGCAAGGTCACCCAGTAGATGTTTGTCACCAAGTTTTTGAGGGAAAAACTATAGCAGCAAAAAGGTAACTTGTCTCTAAAAGGGAAAAGGAGAGAAAAGAAGTTAGCAAAGACCTAAAGTGCCTGTAGAGTCTTAAGTAAAAAAAAAAAAACAAACAAAAAAAAAAAAAAAAAAACACAAATGGCCCCAAAAAAGGAACAGATGTCAAACTTAAGTCACAAGACCAAAGTTAGGCTAAAAGGAGACCCAAGAAACCTTGTTACATTGTCTTCTCCTTCAAAGCCATTTCTTGGTTACTTTAGCCCTTTAAGTTTCAAGCTGAAGAGATCTTAAACAAGAAAAAAAAATAAAAATAAAAAAAAAAAATTGAAGATTCGAAACTATTAGGAAATTGTAAAACTTTCCATCACACATAAATAAGGCAAGAAAACTCCTCACTTCTGCATTGGGTGCAAACAACGTTGCATGGACACGCGTCTGGCCAAGGTAAATTTGTCCCAGAAGACCCTCGGCGGTGAAACATCATAGTTGACCCTAACCTGCCGAAGAGGCAGCAGAGAACCCCTTTATATATAATTTTCTGAACTGGAAAACAGAGGTGTATAAGTAAACTTACATAAAAATGGATGATGACATCCATGTATAATGTCATCTGCTCCAAGACTTTTTTTTTCTCAAGCCCCCGACTCCAACAAAAGTTGGGTTTCCGTCCCGGTCACAATGGCCGCACATCACGTCTATTGTGCTACGTTCGGCTGGTAAATGTTTGCACGAACGCTGAACAAATACCAAACTTGTGTACAGTAAATACGCTCTCCATGACGTTTCCATCAGATTAAACAGATCTCATTTAAATCATTTTTGCTCATAGAACATCATTATATTTTTACTGCCCGTCAGAACCCTCAAGAGCTTCCTCAGTAAACAGCGGCAAATCATACCGCCATTGGCTGCCACAATAGCCGGGAGTGCGGTTTGTGCCAGTCTTCCAGCTGCTGACAATCATGGAGCATCACCACCTAGTCTGGTGTCCACAAGCTCCTGGCCATGAGAACCTGCGCTCAAAAATCATAATAAAATAAAAGTAAACAAATGCAACCGTCAGAAATATGGACACCTAGATCATATCGGCCAGTTCATAGTTGACCCACGGTACGTACGAGGTCTCCATGAACTGCTCACCTCCCACCATAATAGTCAAATAACATGGAAAGGTTGTACAAGAATAATGTGTATATTACAGGTATCCAATATCTATGGCTCCCTTAAAGAAGCCCTGTTAATAAAATTACATATTTATGTAAATTATCTGGTGTAAAAGCCGCTGTTCTCCTGAATCCGGCGATGTTTTTCTTTTCTTCCTGCGCCTCTCCGTTCCGGAGATATGACCATCTCTTTTTTTTTTTTTTTTTTTATGAATGCATTTCATCTTTTTAGCCAAGTGGGAGTGATCCAACTCTTTTGTGGGCGTTTATTTTTTAGAAACCACACCTGGTTGGCTAAGATTTGTATAGAGGGTCATATCTCAGGAATGGAGAGTCGCAGGAACTGAAGAAAAAGCACGCCGGATTCAGGAGAACAGCGGCATTTACACCAGATATATAGTCTATAGGTAAGTAGTCATAAAGGGTTCATGGTAATCCAGAGAGCCCAGAAATGTTAGGTCTTTTTTGACCTATCCTGTGGCTAAAAGTATTTTTTGGGTCCTCATACATATTAGATGTAAGTTGGCTGAACTTGCCAATTTAGTGGTGACCAAAGTTGATTTTTTTTTTTTTTTTGACCAATTTTTCGCCTTTAAGGGAGACAGGCAGTTAACAGACTATTCTCCTCTAAAGGACATGCCAAGCGTGCATGTGAAGGGGTAGCTGGATTTCGGAGTATATCGTGGTCAGACTAATGTGTTATGTAAGGTATATGGCCGGGTTAAGATGTCCCTTTAAGAGGGTGTAAATGTAACCAGTACTGACAGACATTTCTCCTAGTCTTTAAAGAAAGCTTAGGAGATGGGAAACAGTCAGCAAGCCTGCCTACAGAAGACACCTCTAAGAAGCTTAGCCTTTATAATGGGGCATTACAGCTAGATTTCCATGTATAGTTAATGTATAGAGATTACATATGTCGTAGTGAGAGAAATTCAGCAAGCAAAGATGGATTGGAGGAGATTTCAGCTCTGAAGTCAGCAGCATTTTGAATGCAGCTCTGGAGTATAATATAGGCTGCAACAATCAAATTTATTTACTACATATCTATACGGTGACCATTCAAACGGATGATGGATCACGTCAGAGGAAAAGTCTTCATGCAAATAGTGGAGGGAACCGAGTACCCCCCACCCCTTTAATAAAATTATGCAACGCACGTGACTACGTTTCACACAATGTGTTTTCTTACAGTGTAAGTGGAGTCACATGCGGGAGGAGACGTCACATCGTGTGGCTGAGGGCCATTGTAGGCCATAATGGGAACGATGAACCCACGCACTTCACATCATAAGGAAGCCACTGGGCAAACGTGTCCCTACATGAGGCCAAATGCCACTTAGAGGAGATCTTCATATCCATATATTAGCTGCATTTACAATTAGTTACCATCCAAGGGTAACGGGCAGGGAGGGGGGGTGGTCATTGTCTCAAAAGGTAAAATCCACATTGCTGTGGAAGAGGGGAGGGGGGTGCGTTACAGCAAAACCAACCAACCATTCTGGAGACCGGGAAAGCAGGTGACCACCACCAACTTTCACAGAAGGAGAAATACCGAAGATATTGGGAGAGGAGGGGGGGGGGGGGGGGGGGAGGGTGAACGACACATCCTAAATAAAAGGGAAAGCAAATCAGCTTTGCGCTAGAAGAGTCACTTTATGACTTAGACTGGGTCCTAATCACGGGACTACGGAATACGAGTTGGGGGGGGGGGGGGGTCATCTAAGCCGGCCGTTCCATTTTGACGTGCAATTAGTTACTGGAGTCTGAATCCTATTTTTACGGTTAGATCTCTTCTATGACCACCTTGATAGGGGTTGTCCACTACTTAGTGAACCCATTCTCATTCCCCTTGTTCGCCCCCGTATAAATAAGATAAGCCTATACTCACCTCCGGTGCGGCCGTGGTTCCAGCGAAGTCTGAAGCCAAGTTCCCGATGCAAACATGATATGACACACAAGCCCCAACACCAATCAGTACTGGTTTTCCCCTCCCCACCTTCAAACATTTGAGCAGGAAGTCAGCGCTGCGCTCACATCCTGCTCAAATGTCCGAAGGCGGAGAGACAAACGTCAGCGTTTTAGCAGGAAGTCAGCGCTGCGCTCACATCCTGCTCAAATGTCCGAAGGCGGAGAGACAAACGTCAGCGTTTTAGCAGGAAGTCAGCGCTGCGCTCACATCCTGCTGAAATATCCGAAGGCGGAGAGACATGCACCAGAAGCGGATTATGACACTAGAGTCCCATGACCAATGTCACGTGGGAACCGGGAACACAGCTTCAGACAATCGCTGAAGCCACGGCCAGCCCGGGAGAAGAGTATAGGCTTATTTATTTTTACGTGGACGAAGAAAGGGGATGACAAGGGGGTTGTCCAAATAGTGAACAACCCCTTTAAAAGGAGATAAAACATACGTAGGGTGTGCCGGCGCCTGAACCTACAATCCTGGATATCTCGCATTCTGGTTACACGAGGAGCAGAATTCTGAATACAGCCATTTGGACGGTGAGCAGAGACGGCGGCTCTTATCCGATCAGCGGTGCCAAAAAAGATTTAGCGCCGCCGATTAGTAGAAAGGAGACGAACTCTCAAGTTAAAAAAGAACCTTATGGCAGATTTATCAGTCACTCGGACATCTTCCATGGAGAGTTTACGGTAATACGTGCATATTCTTCTCTATCTGTAAATCTCAGCCTATTTATGGGTCTAATGACCTGAAAAAACACAATGATAAGAATCTAGGTCATCAGACCGGTGGTTTAACATACAAGATGACAATAACGAAAAAGGTAGGAAGAATAAAGTCACATTATCAGACGCTGAAGAACTACAACTCCCAGCATACCTGGGCTAGTCAACCACTTCATAACCTGGAAGATCTATTCTGGAAAACCTGGACATCGACTCCCAATATGCCTGCAGATGTCTATGCCGGGAGTTGTGGTTTCACGAGAGAACAATTCTAGAAGATGGTCCAGTTTAGAGGCTTGTTTACGAGATTCTAAACCTACGTGAACCGTCCACCCGAAAAATGTCCTAAAAAGTTTTATTGACTGTTGGGAATTCTCTCTTTTTAATCATTACAATCAAGCCGGCCATTTATGTTTCTAATTTCAACAAGCGAATGTTTTACAAGTTAGTCATCACTCACTTGACTACTTTCAGTTTTTTTGCCTTGGGGAGGGGGAGTTAAAGCAAAGGGAAAATAAATGTTAGATGACATTAGTAATACGTCTGGTTATAGTCTTCTAAATGGTTTTTCAAAAACACCGGTTGGCTATGCAGAACAAGAGGAGAGAAAGGACCCAAACATGAAGATCTGGGGTGGAAGAGTGACAGCTTGGGGGTCGAGGACATCCTTGTACAGTCCATGCCTTCATTTTTTCTGGTCGAAAGAAGGGTTTTCAATGCTGAGGATGGTAGGGTAAAAATAGTGATTGGCTAAGGAGAACAAGGGGGGGGGGGGGGGGGCCCAATAATGTAGGCTTGGGGTGGAAGAGTGACAGCTTGGGGTCAAGGATATCATTGTACCATCAAAGCCTTCCATCACTCTTTATGGTCGAAAGAAGGGTTTCCAAGGCGGAGGATGGTAGGGCAAACATACTGCGGTACCTAAAGTCTGAGACTGAATATGCCAGCATTACTAAGAAGCATCACACAGTTTGGAACCATTCCCGATAGGCAAAATTCAAAGCTTTTACACAAGAAAAAAAAAAAGGTTTGAGAACTCTCAAAATTTTGCCAAAATTCCGCACTAACATTTTGCAATTGATGGCGTTCTCACCCAGTTCTGGAAAAGTAGGAAGAGCCGGAGAAGGGCGGGAGTGTGGCTACCCTCGCTGCGTTCCTTATGTCACAAGTCTTACTCCAGTCACTAACTGGAATAAGACTAGTGGCGAGATGCGCGTCACTTGTGGGCTTTTAAAGAATCAGGAGCGACTGACCGGTGTGAAAAACATGGAGACATCGCGCAGCACTGAAATCACAGACAACACGCAACATTGGATGTTATGTAACGTTCTTCTGTTGCGTTGCGATCCCGTCTGCAATATGGCTACTTAATTTACAGCAAATCAGAGAACTAAAACAGTCGTTACACAAGTCACAGGCGTCGTACGATTGTTTTTGGTCACACGACTTTTCAGAAAACTGCTGTTGTGCGTCACCGTGTAGCCCCGGCCTGAGGCAACTCTTTCAGATGGCCCTTTTTTCTGTTTATATAATATACATATATCTTTTTTCCTTTTGTCCCAATATATTCTTTTATTTTAAATCTATAAAAAAAAGTTCTAAATATATTAGGGCAAAAAGGAAAAAAAAATTTAAGGACAAACTAAAAAAAAAAATAAAAATATATAAAATTATATATATATATATATATATATATATTACACACACACACACACACACACACACACACACACACACACAACAATCTATAAAAAAAAGTTCTAAATATATTAGGGCAAAAAGGAAAAAAAAAAATTTAAGGACAAACTAAAAAAAAATAAAAATATATAAAATTATATATATATATATATATATATATATATATATAATTTTATATATTTTTATTTTTTTTTAGTTTGTCCTTAAATTTTTTTTTTTCCTTTTTGCCCTAATATATTTAGAACTTTTTTTTATAGATTGTTGTGTGTGTGTGTGTGTGTGTGTGTGTGTGTGTGTGTGTGTGTGTGTGTAATATATATATATATATATATATATATATATAATTTTATATATTTTTATTTTTTTTTAGTTTGTCCTTAAATTTTTTTTTTTCCTTTTTGCCCTAATATATTTAGAACTTTTTTTTATAGATTGTTGTGTGTGTGTGTGTGTGTGTGTGTGTGTGTGTGTGTGTGTGTGTGTGTGTAATATATATATATATATATATATATATATATATATATATATATATATATATATATATATATATATATATATATATATATATATATATATATATATACACACACACACACACACACACACATACATACACACACACATACACACACACACACACACACACACACAATACAATAATAAAGAAATAAATAACAAAATCTGCAAACACAATGGGTCTAAATTCCCCCCTCCCCCCCCCCCCAAAAAAAAAAAGAAAATTATAAAATTTATAAATAAGGTAAAAATAATAAAATGGCACAACACAGTGTGAATAAGTCTTTAGGTAAGGTGCTGAGTATTTTGGTTGCAGAATTTGGTTTGGACACTGAGCATTTGGTTGCAGAAATTTCTGCACCAAATCTGCTTTTCTTGGCGCGATTTTGCATGTGTCTTTGATGCATTCTGGAGTGGAAAAATGCACCAAGAATATTTCTGCACCAAATCTGCAAGGGAAAAAAAAACCAAAAAAAAACAGCATGTGCACAAAACATCAGGATTGTCATTGACTTTGCTATTATAAGGAATTACTTAGTTTTGTAACAAAACTGCACTATAAATAAATAATAATAAAAACGCACTGTGTGTACCCAGCCTTAGGCTATGTGCACACGCTGCAGAAAATTAGCTGCACCTAAAAAATGCACCTTGTGACAGAAAAGCACATCCAGAAAGCGCATGCTTTTTTTTGCAGCGTTTTGGTGCATTTTTTCCCCATGCGTTTTTTTTGGGTGTAATCAATGGCAAAACGCACAAAGAAATGCAATTCTGCTTTTTTTTCTGCACGGGAAAAAAAAAAAAAGCAACGTGCGCACAGCACTTCAGAATTCTCATAGACTTTGCTGTGAAAGAAAAGGCATGTACTTTTGTGGCACAAACTGCACCGAAAAACGCAGCGTGCGCACAGGGCCTTACTGTGTGTTGTAGAAGTTCTGATAGAATATTTAGCCGTTGTCACCAACCTTTTGTATTTTCAGGACTACAAGTCCCAGCTGCAGGCGGTCAGGGCCCGGGGAGGACTGATCCTGCACACCTGCGGAGCCTCACGGCTCTCACCTGAGCATTACTGCTTCTCAATAAGATGCAAATTATATATACAGTGGAACCTTGAATTAAGAGTAACTTGGTTTGAGAGTGTTTTGCAAAACAAGCAAAGCTTTTTACAAATTTATAACTTGGTTTAAGAGCAATGCTTTGCAAGAAGAGCAAATCCTCACCGTGCACACTTCCGATTCTGTCCTTCACCGCGCTCTTACGGTAACTTTCTGTACATATGTACTGTACACAGTATACCATTGCACAATACAGTATATACTATATAGCATGTCTATCAATTTGCATTTGTGGATACAGTATTGTACTCTTTCGGCTACCCAATGCAGCACATTGCTTATACTGTACCTCGCACACACCAATTCTTTTGTAAGCTACAGTGCGCTTTAATTAGTTTTATACTGTACAGTTTTGTATTGGTGCACTGTAATAATTTTATATGAATACAGGACATTATTTTATATTACTGTAATAAGTTTGTATAAATGCAGTAAATATTTTTGGGTTGTGGAACGAATTGTCTGCGTTTCAATTATTTCCTATGGGAAAATTTGCTTTGATATAAGAGTAACTTGGTTTAAGAGCAAAATCCCGGAACAAATTAAGCTCCTAATCCAAGGGTCCACTGTATATTTTTATAATGCAATTATGTTTTGACAGCATTACGGCAAAACATGTCCATCACTTCACAACTAGAACATGAAATCCCATAATGCTATGAGAACACCCCTCGGAGCTTATTAAGTGACCCCTTGGCAGTGTCGGGGTTAAACATAGGCCTCCAAATACCTGCAAGATACATTGGGTTGTGTCACACACCGGCTGCCGGTATTCCTAGAAGGCTGGGTACCAGCAGCAATGGTTGTGCTCCACATTAGCCGGCTGGTGGTGCACAGGCCGGAGTGGGATGTGGCACATTAGCACAGCCATACATATTACAGGGTGTACGCAGGAAGTGGGCATAATTGGGAGGGGTGCATTCAACTGATAGCATTAAACTAGCTGCAAAAAAAAAAAAAAAAAGGGGTTTAGAACGATGAGAATATAAATTAGGCAGCTCTAGAACAATGGATACATGGGACAATGCATCAGAAAGGGGTTTATTTACAAACAATGTATCAGCAGCACAAACAGGATACAATGTATTACTGTCAATGGATGACTGGTGTAAGGGGAAACCATGCAGACTGCTGACTCCAGCCACAGCAAAAGCAGTCCAAAAATCCACCCTGCCACATGTAATCCAGGGACAGGGAGGGGGGCAGTGGCAATGTATGGACCACCTATAGACTGGGCCTATGGGAGCATAAAATGGGCATAGGATGGGGGAGAAGATGGGCATGTGGACTGGCTCTTGCAGCATTTGGTGTTGATGCTACTACAGGGTGTGTGCATGCATCATAAGACATAAAACGGAAGAGGGGAGGGGGCAAGTCACTTACATGGATGCAAAGAGGTGCACAGCAGCTTTGCCTGCAGGAGAAGGAGAGCCACAGGGCCTAGTGGTGGATTGCAGCCAGCTGAAGCCTCACCATCACCGAGGGGAGCATGAGAGGGAAGGGAGAGGAAAGAAGGAAGGAGGGGGGAGGAGAGGAGAGAGCAGACAGAGAGAGGGGGAGAGGGAGGAGGAGGAGGAAGAGGGGAAGGAGAGGGCTGCTGCTGCTTGTAGTCTTGCTGCTGCTGTTGCTGCAGATTCAGCCCATTGATTGCATGGAGGGATGGGAGGATCTGTTGCTTTCTGCTGTCACCTTGCTGGGTGCAGTCCTCAGCCCTGGCTCATCCTTGGTGCAGAGATCAGCTGCTTCCTTCCCTCCCCAGCAGTGCTGGCTGCTTGTGTTCCTCTTCCTCTCTGCTTGCAGAATGTAATAATGTGTCTTCCTCCCTTTTGCACAGAGTGATCCTCCTCCTCCTGCTCTTCCTTTCTCCAGCAGCCTCTCTGTGTCTCCCTCTGTGCCTCTCTAGATGACCACTGGGTCCTACCGCCTGCAGCTGGCTGTGTCTGCTAGGAAATCCATCACAGCCCTACAAGGGAGGAGTCTGGTGTGAACAGCAGCCAGGTGAGCTTAACCTCTGAGGTGCTGGAGGGGACTCCTGCAATCCTCCTCTATAGGTTTGTGCATGGATTTCCTATTATATGTAGTGAAAGTGAAAAATGACCTTGGAAGGTAAATATAGAAAACCATATGAAGACACCGTCACCAATATCACAGGGATGATAATCCGCAGCGTAAAGTAGTACCAAGGTTACAGAAGTTTGCCACCGGTGGATGTTAAAATCCGCATCTCGTCAATTCTTTTTTTTTTTTTTTTTGCAGATCTCCGCCTTATTTTTGCATATGTACCCCCTTAATTTTGCATATGTCCCCCTTTCTTCTTGCAGATCTCCCCTTTTTTTGCAGATGTCCCTCCTTTTTTTGGCATATGTCCCCCCATTTTTTTGCATATGTCACCATTTTTTGCAGATGTCACCTTTTTTTTTTTTGCATGTTTCCTTTTTTTGCATATGTCCCCTTTTTTTAGCAGATCTCCCCCCTTTTTTTGCATATGTCCCCCCCTTTTTTTTGCAGATCTCCATTTTATTTTTACATATGTCCCCTTTTTTATTTGCATATGTCCCCTTTTTTATTTGCATATGTTGCCCTTTTTTTGCAGATCTCCATTTTATTTTTGCATATGTCCCCTTTTTTATTTGCATATGTTGCCCTTTTTTTTGCAGATCTTCCTTTTTGTTTTTTAGCAATGTCCCCCCTTTTTTTGCATATGTCCCCCTTGTTTTAGCAGATCTCCCCCTTTTTTTTTTGCATATGTCCCCCCCTTTTTTTGCAGGTCTGCCCCTTTTTGCAATTCACTGAGTGTAATCCGCTACAAATGTCCACAAAAATCTGCAAGCGGTAAAACTTAGGCGCAGATAATCCACAGCTCCGCGTGCAGGTAGCCTGAGGGTGTGATCCTACGTAGAGTAAATGGAGCCGATTTTCCGCTACGTGTTCAATCCATGTCAATCCCACGCTGTAAAAAAAAAAAAAAATCTGCTGCAGAAATTTGCGTACTGAGGATTTGAAATGTGGCGAATGTCGATTTATGCTGCAGAGGTCGGGGCGCGCTTTGTGTTTTAGGTGCAATCTATATAAGGCCGGGGTGTGAACAATGGAGAGGGGCGATTTTCATCTATATTGTCATCTGCGTACATCCGTTTTTCTACATCAACATTTTAAAATGTACATGATCGGTTTCCATTAATCGGTGATCGTATGGGATCTGATTTTCTTTTTTGCGCAGTCACACGTGAATGTACGCGTCTCATCCAATGAGACTAGCGCTATGAAACCGTCTCACTCGAGTCGGGAAAGCCGCGGCCGGTCCGTGCTCAGAATGATTGGCACGGACATCCAAATCCGCTCTAAGACCTCATTCACATGACAGTTTTTCTCCCGCACGAGAAAAGCAGACCAAGCTTCTTCAGTGATTTTCATTATTTGATCTGATTTTTATCAGTTTTTCTCACTTGTTAAAAAAATATGAAGTTTTATTTTTATTTTTTTTTTCTTACAGACCTCAACTTCCAAGGCTGATTTTGATCCAACACTGAAATAAAGATTAGACACGTGTCCGCGATTTTGCACGGACAAATGAATGGCCCCATTCACTATTAAAGGTGATAAACAAGGATTGTGCAAGAAAAACTGATGTGTGAATGTGGCCTAACCGTAGGGCACATCCCACTTACCATAACGTCTCCTTGATCAAGAGATTTTAAGAAATTGATTTATGCTGCTGGGGATGTGTACACTAGTGATGAGCGGGCACTACCATGCTCGGGTGCTCAGTACTGGTGGTAACTAGTGATGAGCGGGCACTACCATGCTCAGGTGCTCAGTACTGGTAACTAGTGATGAGCGAGCACTACCATGCTCGGGTGCTCAGTACTGGTGGTAACTAGTGATGAGCGGGCACTACCATGCTCAGCTGCTCAGTACTCGTAACTAGTGATGAGCGGGCACTACCATGCTCAGCTGCTCGGTACTCGTAACTAGTGATGAGCGGGCACTACCATGCTCAGGTGCTCGGTACTGGTAACTAGTGATGAGCGGGCACTACCATGCTCGGGGGCTCAGTACTCGTAACTAGTGATGAGCGGGCACTACCATGCTCGGGGGCTCAGTACTCGTAACTAGTGATGAGCGGGCACTACCATGTTCGGGTGCTCAGTACTCTTAACTAGTGATGAGCGGGCACTACCATGCTCGTGTGCTCAGTACTCGTAACTAGTGATGAGCGGGCACTACCATGCTCAGCTGCTCAGTACTCGTAACTAGTGGTGAGTGAGCACTACTATGCTCAGCTGCTCAGTACTCGTAACTAGTGATGAGCGGGCACTACCATGCTCGGGGGCTCAGTACTCGTAACTAGTGATGAGCGGGCACTACCATGTTCGGGTGCTCAGTACTCTTAACTAGTGATGAGTGGGCACTACCATGCTCGGGTGCTCAGTACTCGTAACTAGTGATGAGCGGGCACTACCATGTTCGGGTGCTCAGTACTCTTAACTAGTGATGAGCGGGCACTACCATGCTCGGGTGCTCAGTACTCGTAACTAGTGATGAGCGGGCACTACCATGCTCAGGTGCTCAGTACTCGTAACTAGTGATGAGCGGGCACTACCATGCTCGGGTGCTCAGTACTCGTAACTAGTGATGAGCAGGCACTACCATGCTCGGGTGCCCTGTACTCGTAACTAGTGATGAGCGGGCACTACCATGCTCTGGTGCTCTGTACTCGTAACTAGTGATGAGCAGGCACTACCATGCTCGGGTGCCCTGTACTCGTAACTAGTGATGAGCGGGCACTACCATGCTCGGGTTCTCAGTACTCTTAACTAGTGATGAGCGGGCACGACCATGCTCGGGTTCTCAGTACTCTTAACTAGTGATGAGCGGGCACTACCATGCTCGGGTGCTCAGTACTCTTAACTAGTGATGAGCGGGTACTAGGTAGACGAGTCGTGCCTGTCCAAGGGTCCGGCCTGCTGTTTACAGGCACCTACCATGGTAGTGCCCGCTCATCACTAGTTACGAGTACTGAGCACCCGAGCATGGTAGTGCCCGCTCATCACTAGTTACGAGTACTGAGCCCCTGAGCATGGTAGTGCCCGCTCATCACTAGTTACGAGTACTGAGCCCCTGAGCATGGTAGTGCCCGCTCATCACTAGTTACGAGTACTGAGCTCCCGAGCATGGTAGTGCCTGCCCATCACTAGTTACGAGTACTGAGCACCCGAGCATGGTAGTGCCGCTCATCACTAGTTACTAGTACTGAGCACCTGAGCATGGTAGTGCCCGCTCATCACTAGTTACTAGTACTGAGCACCCGAGCATGGTAGTGCCTGCCCATCACTAGTTACTAGTACTGAGCACCCGAGCATGGTAGTGCCTGCCCATCACTAGTTACTAGTACAGAGCACCCGAGCATGGTAGTGCCCGCTCATCACTAGTTACTAGTACTGAGCACCCGAGCATGGTAGTGCTCGCTCATCACTAGTTACGAGTACTGAGCACCCGAGCATGGTAGTGCCCGCTCATCACTAGTTACTAGTACTGAGCACCCGAGCATGGTAGTGCCCACTCATCACTAGTTACTAGTAGTGGGCACCCGAGCATGGTAGTGCCCGCTCATCACTAGTGAAATGTGCTTCTCCCTCCACCATTTTTGCAACAGTATACCTTTGCAGATGTCCATTTGGGAAGTCAACAGTAAATATGTTCCACTTGGCTGTATCTTTCCCCTATGCATAATAAACTGCAAATCTGCAACAGACTTGTCTGTAATATGATTTTGCTGAACATTAACAACAGAAAGGAATTTTTTAGCTTGCTTCAAAGTTTCAAGAAAGACACAAAGTAACTGAACCCCATATCACATTGCTGGGATTGGTGAGATGGTTGCACATGCTCAGTAGGGTGAGCGAACCCATAGAAGTTCAGGTTTGCTAAGTTTGGCTGGACTTTAATTTAAAAGTTTGGTTCGGACCCAGAACCCTATTTAAATCAATGGGGACCCGAACTTTGGTGCAGTAAAGTGGCTGTTAAATGGTTGTAGTGAGAATTAGGGTCCTGCAAAAGGAATCAAAAAGGGGGGCAATTGCCCTGCAAACATGTGGGCTGCAGCCCTAAGCTGTCTGCTTTACCTTGGCTGGTTCTAAAAATAGAGGGGCTCTCACACCATTTTTTAAAGTATTTATTGAAATTTAAAAAAAACATTGCGGGCTTCCCATTATTTTTGATATTCAGCCAAGGTAAAGCAGACAGTTGAGGGCTGATATTATTAGGCTGGGAAGGCCCATGTTTATTTGACCCTTCCCAGCCTAAAAATAGCAGCCCACAGCCGCCCCATTAAATGAGCCAATTCTGGCGCTTTGCCAGGATGTTCCTGATTGCCCTGGTGCAGTGGCAATCAGTGTAATACTTTTGAGGTTGATGTCAGCTGTGAATTAATTAGTTACATGAACTCCAAACTTGGACACAGACTTTTTTTTTAAAAAAAGTTTGAGCCCCGGACACCCTTTACCGTTGGGGTTCGCTCATCCCTACTGCTCAGGTAGTCCACAAGACGAGATCTGTATCTAAGAAAGAAATGCTCCTTTTTGGAGGGGAGCTTGTAAAAAAAAACAAAAACCTAACTACCAACATTTTTAAGCCCCCCCCCCATGCATATTTGATTAATGTTGTCTGATCCTGCCGGTATTGATGGGTTCGGACAATAGTTTAATGTGTATGAGGGCTCCGGACAATTTACGATTGGCGGGAGGGGGGAATATCGATCTTGTATGTCTGATTTCAGACTGGCGATCGTATTTATTCCCCGGAAATAAGCAGATAAGTCTGGCAGCGGCTCTCTTAGGCCCAGCATTTTGCCGGATGCCGGATCAGGCACACATGTAGTACAATACATTCATTTACAGTGGAAGCGCGAAACCATGCGGTTGTGTGCTTCATGCACAACCGCATTTGTCCGCATGGTGTCGCGCTTCCACTGTAAATGAATGGACTGTACTGCATGCGTGCTGGATCCGGCATCCGGCAAAATGCTGGATGTGTGAAGCCGGCCTAATAGAGCGCTCTAGTGGATCGGAGAGACAGCCATGATGGCTACCGGCCTGTTCTTAGCCAGATGTATTGTTTTTTTCCATTCAGCCACCCAATGATCTCAATCATAATAAAACTAAACGGATATTGACGGTTCCTGTAAAAAGTCTGATGATGAGTCACGTAGAAATGAATAGAGATGTGTCATCCTATGGAGGGCAGAAGCCTCACACGATATAGAGCGAGAAATGTCCAGAGGAGCTTAATATCCCATCCCCCACCTAGAGAGACCCTCAAAAGCACACTGCAGCCTGAAGAATCCTAAAATATGTGGCATTTAAACATTTAAAACGTTGCCCAGGCCCATTAATATGATGGCACAGTGAAGATAAGAAGCCCCCCTCAGACACTACCCCCCAACACCCAATATTGGCTTTTTAAGAAACACTAAAAGGATTAATCCATACTGTGAAAGTGACTTGGGAATCTAATTGGTCACTGTAGACCTCTCCATTAGAAGGGAGACCCAAGGCCACAGGAAAACGCGTCATGTACCAGCCCTCGACTACGCCGAATGAGTGACAGGACCCACAAAGGACGGCTCGTCCGGACACACCATGGGTCACACTTTGTGCAGTATTATTAGATACCTTTGCTTACGAGGGTCTTTTACAGGGACGCTTTCCCTTTAAGCAGTGTTTTGTGTTTTTCGGTGTTGTGCAATACTATTCTATTTATTGGAAACAATGTCGCCCACTTCCTGCTCATCGGTATGGCTGTTTCATGCTTTCTACGAACAATGTTGCAAATTGTTTTCACACCAAACGGAACTCTGGTAATTCTGTGTAACAGCTTTTTAAGAAAGAGAAATATAAGAGCCATTATTAATGTCCAGACCCTCGAACACCTCCCTATTCTTGCCCCTTTATTTTATTATAACATTTACTTCTGCCTAAATGGCCACTGACTTGTCAATAAACTCATTCTCCTTCTCAGACGATGCAATGATAAAGCTGCAAAGACCCTCATTAACACTCAGTCACCCTATACTATAGGGCCTATAGGCTCAGCCACGAGGGGTCTCCCTTCTGTATAACTGCCTGTGGTCAGGTGTAATCCATCTGTAGCAGCAGAGACACAAAGATTGATTTACAAGAGGTGTGTCCCTGTCTGTGTGCAGGAGGGGGCGGGTCCCTGTCTGTGTGCAGGAGGGGGCGAGTCCCTGTCTGTGTGCAGGAGGGGGTGAGTCCCTGTCTGTGTGCAGGAGGGGGTGGGTCCCGGTCTGTGTGCAGGAGGGGGTGGGTCCCGGTCTGTGTGCAGGAGGGGGTGGGTCCCTGTCTGTGCAGGAGGGGGTGAGTCCCTGTCTGTGTGCAGGAGGGGGCAGGTCCCTGTCTGTGCAGGAGGGGGCGGGTCCCTGTCTGTGCAGGAGGGGGCGGGTCCCTGTCTGTGCAGGAGGGGGCGGGTCCCTGTCTGTGTGCAGGAGGGGGCGAGTCCCTGTCTGTGTGCAGGAGGGGGTGAGTCCCTGTCTGTGTGCAGGAGGGGGTGGGTCCCGGTCTGTGTGCAGGAGGGGGTGGGTCCCTGTCTGTGCAGGAGGGGGTGAGTCCCTGTCTGTGTGCAGGAGGAGGCAGGTCCCTGTCTGTGCAGGAGGGGGTGGGTCCCTGTCTGTGCGCAGGAGGGGGCGGGTCCCTGTCTGCGCACAGGAGGGGGCGGGTCCCTGTCTGCGCGCAGGAGGGGGAGGGTCCCTGTCTGCGCGCAGGAGGGGGAGGGTCCCTGTCTGTGCGCAGGAGGGGGAGGGTCCCTGTCTGTGCGCAGGAGGGGGAGGGTCCCTGTCTGTGCGCAGGAGGGGGAGGGTCCCTGTCTGTGCGCAGGAGGGGGAGGGTCCCTGTCTGTGCGCAGGAGGGGAGGGTCCCTGTCTGTGCGCAAGAGGGGGAGGGTCCCTGTCTGTGCGCAAGAGGGGGAGGGTCCCTGTCTGTGCGCAAGAGGGGGAGGTTCCCTGTCTGTGCGCAAGAGGGGGAGGGTCCCTGTCTGTGCGCAGGAGGGGGAGGGTCCCTGTCTGTGCGCAGGAGGGGGAGGGTCCCTATCTGTGCGCAGGAGGGGGAGGGTCCCTGTCTGTGCGCAGGAGGGGGAGGGTCCCTGTCTGTGCGCAGGATGTGGGTCCCTGTCTGTGTCTTTATACACGAGGCTAGTCCTAGTTTATATACAGGAGGCATAGCTATGTTTTTGCCTTTATACAGGAAGTGGGGGTAGGTCTTTGTCTCTTTACAGAAGGTGGGTGTGGGCCCTTGTCTCTACATAGGATCTAGGGGCGGGCCCTTGTCTCTACACAGGAGCGAGGGGCGGGCCCTTGTCTCTACAGGAGCTAGGGGCGTGCCCTTGTCTCTACACAGGAGGTGGGGGCGAGCCCTTGTCTCTACACAGGAGGTGGGGGCGAGCCCTTGTCTCTACACAGGAGGTGGGGGCGAGCCCTTGTCTCTACACAGGAGGTGGGGGCGAGCCCTTGTCTCTACACAGGAGGTGGGGGCGAGCCCTTGTCTCTACACAGGAGGTGGGGGCGAGCCCTTGTCTCTACACAGGAGGTGGGGGCGAGCCCTTGTCTCTACACAGGAGGTGGGGGCGAGCCCTTGTCTCTACACAGGAGGTGGGGGCGAGCCCTTGTCTCTACACAGGAGGTGGGGGCGAGCCCTTGTCGCTACACAGGAGCTAGGGGCGGGCCCTTGTCTCTACAGGAGCTAGGGGCGGGCCCTTGTCTCTACACAGGAGGTGGGCGGGCCCTTGTCTACACAGGAGCTGGGGGCGGGCCCTTGTCGCTACACAGGAGCTAGGGGCGGGCCCTTGTCTCTACACAGGAGGTGGGCGGGACCTTGTCTTTACACAGGAGGTAGGGGCGGGACCTTGTCTTTACAAAGGAGGTGGGGGCGGGACCTTGTCTCTACACAGGAGCTAGGGGCGGGCCCTTATCTCTACACAGGAGGTGGGGGCGGGCCTTGGTCGGTACACAGGAGCTGTGGGCAGGCCCTTGTCTCTCCACAGGATGTGGGGGCGAGCCCTTGTCTCTGCACAGGATGTGGGGGCAGGCCCTTATCTACACAGGAGGTGGGAGCGAGCCCTTGTCTCTACACAGGAGGTGGGGGCGAGCCCTTGTCTCTACACAGGAGGTGGGGACGAGCCCTTGTCTCTACACAGGAGGTGGGGGCGAGCCCTTGTCTCTACACAGGAGGTGGGGACGAGCCCTTGTCTCTACACAGGAGGTGGGGGCGAGCCCTTGTCTCTACACAGGAGGTGGGGGCAAGCCCTTGTCTCTACACTGGAGCGAGGGGCAGGCCCTTGTCTCTACAGGAGCTAGGGGCGGGCCCTTGTCTCTACACAGGAGGTGGGCGGGCCCTTGTCTACACAGGAGCTGGGGCGGGCCCTTGTCTCTACACAGGAGGTGGGCGGGACCTTGTCTTTACACAGGAGGTCGGGGCGGGACCTTGTCTTTACAAAGGAGGTGGGAGCGGGACCTTGTCTCTACACAGGAGCTAGGGGCGGGCCCTTATCTCTACACAGGAGGTGGGGGCGGGCCTTGGTCGGTACACAGGAGCTGTGGGCGGGCCCTTATCTCTTCACAGGATGTGGGGACGGGCCCTTGTCTCTGCACAGGATGTGGGGGCAGGCCCTTATCTACACAGGTGGGGGTGAGCCCTTGTCTCTACACAGGAGGTGGGGGCGAGCCCTTGTCTCTACACAGGAGGTGGGGGCGAGCCCTTGTCTCTACACAGGAAATGGGGCCGGGCCCTTGTCTCTCCACAGGAGGTGCAGAAATCGCAGCAGCTCTAATCTGAGCTGCTGCGATTTCTGAGGCTGGTGACTCGGATAAACTTATCCTCTGCAGCAGAGGTGACTCTTGGTCTTCCTTTCCTGGGCCGGTCCCCATGTGAGCCAGTTTCTTTGTAGTATTTGATCGTTTTTGCCACTGCACTAGGGGACACTTTCAAAGTTTTCCCAATTTTTCGGACTCACTGACCTTCATTTCTTACAGTAATGATGGATATTCGTTTTTCTTTACTTAGCTGCTTTTTTCTTGCCATAATACAAATTCTAACAGTCCATTCAGTAGGACTATCAGCTGTGTATCCACCAGACTTCTGTACAACACAACTGATGGCCCCAACCCCATTTATAAGGCAAGAAATCCCACTTATTATACCTGACAGGGCACACCTGTGAAGTGAAAACCATTTCCGGTGAATACCTCTTGAAGCTCATCAAGAGAATGCCAAGAGTGTGCCAAGCAGTAATCAAAGCAAAAGGTTGCTATTTTGAAGAACCTAGAATATAAGACATATTTTCACTTGTTTCACACTTTTTTGTTAAGTATTTCATTCCACATGTGTTAATTCATAGTTTTGATGCCTTCAATGTGAATCTACAATTTTCAGAGTCATGAAAATAAAGAAAACTCTTTGAATGAGAAGGTAATCAGAAGTTAAGATTCAGTTCAACCAATTCTTTAGATCAGCTTTTCCCAATCTCCAGTCCTCACGGCCTCCAACAGATGAGGTTTTCAGGATTTCCTTTGTATTGTACAGATGAGAGAAAATGTGGCAATATCTGATGTCTTGATAGTATTGCACACGTGATGGGAATCATTAAGGAATCCTGAAAACATGGGGCCCTGAGGACTGGAGTTTGGGAAACCCTGCTTTAGACAATAGCAAGAGTAATGCTGGGAAGTGATGGTAAAGGAACTCCCAGCATCTATAGTGCTGGCAGAATGCTGATAAAGTGAAACTAAAAAACACACCAGTTGGAAACCGTCAACAAACTTGACAAATGCTTGTGAAGTATATATTAAAAGTGTGCATAGTATAAATTGGCACAATATACAGTACATCTAAAGGGAGCACTTTTGCCATAGTTAGAGCTTTTTTTGGTATAGGGAAATCCTCCATAGCATATTTCTGATGTGGCCAATTTTATGTCTGGACTATGCGTTTCGAGGTCAGAACGAGACTGTTGGACCCTGCACCAGCTAAGAATAGAGATTGTAGTATTCCGAATATGTATATAACCTATGACAGGGGTATGCGGCCCGCAATGGCATTTTCTGCGGCCCCCGGGCAGATTCCCAAGGACCGAAGTGCTTCGGCGGCAGCCGCGTGTTGCTGGCTGCCGGCGCTTTAAAAACTGTATGCAGTGTGTTCAATGCTGAATGCTGCAATGCATGCCCACCAACCTGGAAGGAGCCCATACATTCTAGGCTCAATCATGCAAACACTGGAGGATTACATCCTCGTGCTGGCCAATATCAGTGTAAAGACTTACTTAGTGGGCGGAGTAAGCCTGCAGTGCGCTCTGGTCCCACAGAAAAGGAGATGTTGCTACAACGTCCCCCAGGTATTTGTGCTCCAGCCTCCCCAGGCCTGTGTGTGACACTTCAACCTCCTCAGGCCTGTGTGTATCCCCCAGTGGTGTATATACCACCAGCGATGTTTGTGCCCCCAAACTATGTCTCTGACCCCCAGTGATGTATATACCCCATTATGTATGTACCCCAGTGATGTATATGCCCCCAGCCCTTCCTGTGATGTATATGCCCTCTGCGTCTCTTGTGATGTATATGCCCCCAGCTTTTCCTGTGATGTATATGCCCTCAGCGTCTCCTTTGTGATGTATATGCCCCCAGCCCTTCCTGTGATGTATATGCTCTCAGCGTCTCCTGCGATGTATATGCCCCCAGCCCTTCCTGTGATGTATATGCCCTCAGCGTCTCCTTTGTGATGTATATACAGCATTTCCAGCTGACACAAACCTGGAAAAGCAGTTGTGAGAAGCAACAAGATCAATATCACCTAATATCAAAGCCACAGCAAAGAGAAGCAGCTCCAACCACCACAGTGGGTTTGACCAAGTATAGCAGGGTAATTTTCAAGTTCATAATTTTGTGCGGCCCCCGAATGATGGTAAAAATTTCCAAATGGCCCCCGGTGTAAAAAATGTTCACGACCCCTGGCCTATGATATAGTCCAATTTGATTACACAGTAATTCGACTTTTAAAGGGGTAACCACTAATATAAAAAAAATATGGAGGTCTGACTCATGAATCCCCACCAATCAGCTGTTACCAACTCCGGCAGCAGTCAGATGTAAACAGTGTACCGAGCCAAAAAATGCAGCTCCATGACATTTTTAGTGTCCACTGCCAGGTGAGCCAGATCAGGATCAGGTCTGGAGTACCCAAAGGGATCAATTAATAGTGTAGCGGAGTCGTTGTGTTCTACTCCATACACCTTTTATCAAAGCGGGAAACACATGATCATGGAAGGTTGGGCATGTGTCGTACCCCCACCAATCTGATAATGATACCATACTAGTGGTAAACCCCTTTAATGCAGATTATTGGTTACTTTTGTATTACACATTAAAGCTCCCTCTAGTGGCTGCTGAAGGTAGCCAGAATTTAATATTTTTTTTAAATTTGAAAACTGCTTACACTGAAAAAAAAACAAAACAAAAAACCAAAAAAAAACCCCTTGGTGTAAAAAATTTCCTTGGGGCTCACACATGAGTTAATCAGACAAATATAATGACTTACCGTATATAAGAAAAAAAAAAACGTCTGCTATGTGATGTGCTAACTTTATATAGCAAACCTCACATAAAGGATATGTCCTCATCAGCCAGAGTTTGCTCTCTACAATTAACCCCATTTTTAGTTTTTTTTTTACCCTCCTGTTTTTGTGCTCTGTCCTCCAAGAGCCAAAACTTTATTATTTTTGCATCACCAAAGCTTGTATTTTTGCAGGCTGAGTTGTAATAGTGCAGTGACACCATTCATTATTTTATCATTCAATGTTCTGACTAGGTGGCTTTGATCAACTAGTCTCTACAGGGATAGTGATACCAAATATATATGTACTGCCCCACGCTCGGCCGCAGCCGAGCCGTTTGGATCCGGGCTCGTTGGTGGGTGGCTCGAGTGCCTCCGGACCCGGGGTCACTTTGCTTTGAAAGGGTGCTGGCGCTACGTAGGGGGGTGGTAGGTTGGTGGACGGCCGGAGCTGTGTTTAAGTTCGTGACGCCACCCACGGGATGTGGTGAAGGTGTAGACACCACTGCTGCAGTTACAGGGCACCCGGGGGAGATGGTTATGCAGCAAGATGTTAACCCCTCCGTGGGCAGGGATGATGGCCCCGGGACCGGTTAGGGAGAAGTAGCTGGGTGGTGCGCGGCCGGATGGCACTGATGTACTCCCTGTTATTGACACACATGAGTCTCTGGTAAACAAAGTTGATGGTGGTTGGTGCTCGCAGCCGGCTGCGTCTGGTCCCCCACCCGGTTCGGTGGTCTTTGCCTTTCTCCTGCACCGTGTAGTGTATGTGTAGACTGCCTGCGCTTCAGCGACGGGAGTCCGCGACCGGGTGTGTATATGTCAGGAGAGTCCGTTTGCCCGCAGACGCTGGCCCGTGGGATCTCTCTACCTGTGTGGTGGCTTTCTATCCCCCTTGGTGGGCTGTTGTGTTCAGTTGGGACTTGGGTGGGAAAGGACCTATAGTCCAGACCTTAATCAGTGAATTAACTCAGTCCAGTGGATTCTAGACCTCGTTTCAGGGTCTGAGTACCCCCCTGTGTGCTCCGGTTTCCAGTCGGTTCCCTGGGTCGGTACTGGCGGGCCACTACCCTGCCCCGGTCCACCACGGTTCCACCGAGCCGTCTCCCGGCTCCTGCAGGCTAAGGCCACCATCTGCCTCCTAGCCAAGGTGTGCGGGCTACGACCCTCACACCTGTCGGTCAGTTGCAGACCTGTCACACAGGCCTGCCTCCTCACTCCTCAACATTACAAACTGATCTGACTTGTGTTTCCTGCCTCAGGCCCTCTGAACTCCTCGGTGGGCGTGCCAACCGCCTGGCTCCGCCCCCTGATGTGTCCATTAAGCTCTGAGGGAGGTGACTAGGGTTTATGTGGTTTGGCTGGTGTTACCTAGTGTAGGACTGGTGTTGTGTGGGGCGCTATCTGTGACTACCTATCATGATGTGCAGCTATTAGGATCCAGATTGTCAGCTTTACCCTTCCATTTTTTACCATCGATTTGTATTTTTATACTTACATTTATTATCTACACACCCGGTGTAGTTTGCTGCCGATCCTTTTTGTGCCAGTTGTCTTTTAATAAACCACCTATTTGCACATTACTCTTTTGTCCTCCTGTTTTTGCAATGTTTTGAGTGTGTTTCGCAGGTACCATGCTTTGGCTATCCTGCTTGTTTATTGTTTGTGAATTCCTTGTTCTCATATATTGGTGTATGTACATATTATATATATATATATATATATATATATATATATATATATATATATATATATATATATATATATATATATATATATATATACTATATTAGTCCACCTAATGAATGCCGAAACAGAAGAAAAAAAAATACACCACGAACCTTACCCCCACCCCCTAAAAGAAAAAAAAATAGAATAGAAAGATGAACATTTCATAAGGAAACCAAAAGGATGGAAATAAAAAAGAAAAACAGCTTGCGCAGCAAAAAAAAACAACAAAAATAATAATGGTAAAAAAATAATACAAATATTAAGGCTCTAACAAAATGTCACCAAAACTTTTTTTTTTAGTAACAAAACAAAACAAAATGAAAGAAAAATATAAATAATATATTTTAAATTATATTTATATTTTTCTTTCATTTATTTTTTTGTTTTTGTTTTATTACTAAGAAAAAAAGGTTTTCATGCTCTTTTGTTAGAGCCATGAGTTATTATTTTTACCATTGTTTTTTTTTGATGGGCAAGCTGTTTTTTTTTATTACTATCATTTTGGTTTCCCTATTACTTTTTCATCTATTTCTATTTTGGGTGGGGGTGGGGGCTGTGGTGATGTGACCAACAAACATTTTTATTTTTTCTTCCGTTTCGGCATTCGTCATATAGACTAAATATTTTTGTATTTTGATAGTTCAGACAATTACAAAAGCAGGAATACAAGGAATACAAGGAAAAGAAAAGAGGGCTGAATTGAAAGCTTTATATACTGTGTTAAAAAATATTAATAATTAAAAATATATGTACCGCCCCGCGGGCTCGGCTGCGACCGCCGAGCCGCTTGGATCCGTGCTTGTACTGCGGGTGGTGGCTCGAGCCTCTCACGGACCCTGGGGTCACGTCGCTCTGCAAGGGAGTTGGCGCTACACGCAGGGGTTTGGGTGTTTGGTTTGGGATGATACTTCGTGATGCCACCCACGGGTTGTGGTGATTATGGACACCACTGCTGCGGTGAGGGTATGGGACTCCCGAGAGCGATGTAATGGCACAGCTAGGTGTTGACCCCTCCGTGGGTAGAGGATGTTGGTCCCAGGGCCCTGTAGGCGAGGGCCAGGGTGCAGGGTGAAGTGTTGCGGTGCGGTGCCTGATGGCACTGGTGTACTCACTGTGCCACAAGACACTGGAGTCTCTGGTAAACCAAACGGAGTGATTAATGGGATCCGCAGCCGGCTGCAGCTTCTTCCAGACTAGGTTGGTGATGTCCGCCTTTCTCCTGCACCTCTGTGTAAATGTTTTGACTCCTGTGCCTAGACACCGGTAGTCCGCTCCCCGACTGGTATGTGCCGGAGGAGTCCGTTTGCCCGCAGACTCTGGCCATTTGGGTCTCTATGCCTTGGCGGTGGCTTTACCCTGCATGGTTGGGCTGTTGTCTTCTAAAGGGACTTGTGTGGGGTAGGTCCTTGAGTCCAGCCCGCAATCAGTTGATTCGATTCGGCCCTGTTGGTTCAGGGCTTTGTACTGGGTCTGAGTACCCTGCCTGGTGCTCCGGTATCCAGTTGGCGCCCCGCTTCGGTTCTGGCGGGCCTCAACCCTGTCCCGGTCCCTTACGGTTCCACCGGTCGTATTCCCGGTCTCCTGCAGGCGGCCACCACCATCTGCCTCCTTGCCAATGGCGACTGGGCTCCATCCCAGCTACTGGAGTAGTCTTTGGCAGGCCTGAGCACAGGTCTGCTTCTGGACTCAACCTCCCTCCTTCATTGTCAAAACTACTCTGTACTTCAACTTGAACTTGACTACTTAGGTTCCCGCCTCCAGGCCTGTGAACTCCTCGGTGGGCAGAGCCAACCGCCTGGATCGGCCCCCCTTGGTGTGGACATCAAACCTGGAGGGTGGTGACAAGGGTTTTATTTTGGCTGGTGTTACCTAACCGGGAGGGGGGTGTGGTGTTGTGTGTGTGACTACCTGGGACGACCTGACTAGTCCAGGGCATCACATATACATCTCTTTTTATTAGTCGTATTATTGAACTGGAGCCGGATGTCACCTGACCACATTGAGTGCCCACTAATAACTTAACATGGGTGTCGCTGCTCTCCAGTCCGGTGCCTCCTCTCTGCTGCGGTCTCCGTTCACCTTCGACTCAGCCCAGCATGGATGACTTGTTCAATGTCATCCACACAAGTCGACACTGTGGTCCTTGCGCAGGCACACTTTGATCTTCTCTGCTCAGGGCAGATCAAAGTACTTTAATGCGCAGGTGCGAGGAAAGGTCAAAAACCGCCTGCACATGCACACTACAATACTTTGATTTGCCCTGAGCAGAGCAGATCAAAGTGCGCCTGCGCAGGACCGCAGTGTCGGCTCGTGTGGATAACATTGGACATGTCATCCATACTGGGCTGGGTCGAAGGAGGACGGCAATCACAGCATAGAGGAGGCATTGGACTGGAGAGCAGCAACACCCATCAGACCGGACTGCCCCCTGAGTATTCTAAAAGTGATTTTTACGTTCTACACAGTGGCTTGTGCTCTTATATAGAGTATTCTGGAATGCTGTATATAAGGGCTCACTAGTGGTGGCCGCAGCTTATAGTTGCCAAATCTGGTGACAGATTCCCTTTAAACTTGGAAGTACGTCAAAATATTAGATGACCAGAATTACCAAAAGGCTGAAGAAATCATGATGATGCTATGACAGAACAAAGCAAGAGCAGTAAATGGCAAACCTTTATGATGCCCGTCATTTCAGCGCCACAATAATAAGGGTTATTACCAAATTATCTACTGTTTACCAATTACTGAAGGCCCGGCTGCTTAGTTTTACCACTGGTAGCAAAATCTCGGTAATACAAATGTATGTGAGCCCCACACATGTGATCAGCAAATTCTGACTTGAAACCTATGGCCAAAAAGTTATGACTTTAAAAGATCGGGTACAATTTAGTGAAACTTTGGGACAACAATGATCCCAAGAATAGAGTTCTGGAACCCAACAAGCATGCACACCTCTGCTCCATTCAAGATGGTGAGCTGCAGAGCCAGGTTCCAGTGCTCTGTTTTTGTAATCACTGATTCTTCCAGGGGTTGGACCATGCAGTGAATAGTAAGTTATACCCTTTTGTAAAAGGCCTATTAATTTTGGAAGATATTTCACATCAAAAATTAAGCGGGCTTTACAAGCTACGATATATCTAACGAGATGTCGGCGGGGTCACGTCGTAAGTGACGCACATTCGGCATCGTTATTGATATCGTAGCGTGTGACAGCTATGAACGAGCAAAAATACTCACCTCGTTGATCGTTGACACGTCGCTCATTTTCAAAACATCGAACGCCAGGTTGTTCATTGTTCAAGAGGCAGCACACATCGCTCCATGTGACACCCCGGGAACGATGAACTGCAGCTTACCTGCGGCCGCCGGTAATGCTAAAGGAAGGAGGTGGGCGGGATGTTTACATCCCGCTCATCTCCGCCCCTCCGCTTCTATTGGCCGGCCGCTATGAGACGTCGCTGTGACGCCGAACATCTCTCCCCCTTCAGGAAGAGGATTTTCGCCACCCACAGCGAGGTCATTTGGAAGGTAAGTACGTGTGACGGGGGGTTACAGCATTGTGCGACACGGGCAACATATGCAAATGCGATCGCACAATTAATTGAAGCATGTAAAGCAGCCTTTAGTCTCATGATGTGGCTGCAGCATACCATAGTGGGCTCCTATACTGTCCTTCATACCAGGGGACCCTAGGCTATCCCTGTCCTCAGGGTTGCCCCTAATGGTGGAGATGCTGGAGTCCCATGCCTGGCTATTCTCCTGACCAGAGCTAATCTGTTCCCTATCCCGAGAAGGCAGGGTGTAGGAGTGTGATGGTAACACAGATTTTGACATACAGGAAAAAAAAAATTAAACTCAGACACATGGCAAACTCACAGGAACAAACAGTAAGAAACTAAGGAGGAAAGCAAAAGAAGTAAGGCAGTATCAAAATGACAACAAGATTTAAAACACCGCAACTGCTCACAGCAACAAAGCATTACAACCACCAGTAAGGTCTGCATCAAACCATCTCTCCAGACCAGTATAGAGAAGCTATAGCTGGCACTAATGGAAGTGTCTCGCCAGCATATATAAGAGGGGGGAGAATATGACTGGCTCTCCCATAGCATGTGACTAAAGGAGATTAACAAGCAGAGATTAACTCTTGCTAGCCTACCTATGAACTACAAGTCTGTGGGTCAATGCCAGAGTCTCCCTTCGCTGATCCGACATCAGAGAAGTTAGAAGGCAGAGTGCCAGGATCTGGTGTTTCCACAGATCCTGATACTTGCAAAAACCTCCTTATGACAATTAGCCCCTGTTAGTAGATCACAGATGTGGGGTTCACATACATACAGTACTATGCAAAAGCTTTATAGTCGTGTGGAATAAATGCTACAAAGTGTCACATATAGAAGTGTTCACAGTTTACTTTTATCAATTAACAAAACGTAAAGTGGCTGAACAAAAGAGAAATTTAAATTTTCAATATTTGGTGACCGCCCTTTGCCTTCATCAATTTTTTTAAGTACACTTGTACACAGTATTTAAAGGAACGTAGCAGGGAGGTTGTTAAAAAACATCTTGTAGAACTACCCACAGATCTTCTGTGCATGAGGCTTGTGAAAATCCTTCTGTCCCTTCATGTAATCCCAAACAGTCTGACTGACGTTGAGATCAGGGTTCTGTGGGGGCCGGATCATCACCTGCAGGACTACTTGTTCTTCTTTACACTAAAGATAGCTGATGACATTGGCGCTGTGTTTGGGGTTGTTGTCCTGCTGCAGAATATATTTGGAACCAGACACCTCCCTGATGGTATTCCAAGATGGATAAGTATCTGTCTGTAGTTTCAGAATGGAGGACAACATCAATCCTGACCGTATCCCCTAATACATTTTTTAAAAAGCAGTCCCAAACTTGCGAGGACCCTCCATCATGCTTCACGGTTGCCTACAGATGATCATTATTGTGCCGCTCTTCAGCCCTTTGGTGAACAAACTGCCTTCTGCTACAGCCAAATATTTTATATTGTCACTCATCAGTCCAGGGCATCTGCTGCTATTTTTATTCACCCCAGTTACAATGTTTTTGAACATAGTTAAGTCATTTTCCCTTGTTTCTATCGGGAAGGTATGGCTTTTTGGTCTCAGTTATTCCATGAAGAACACTTCTTCCCAGATTTCAAACTCAAGATGGGTGTAACTGGATCCCACTGGTGGCTGCCAGTTCTGAGATGATGACACTGCTGGACATCTTCCAATTTTGAAGGGAAGTAAGCATGATGTGTCTGTCATCTGCTGCACTGTTTCCTTGGCTGACCACTGCGTCTACAGTCCTCAGCATTGCCTATTTCTTGGTGGAGCGTTAACAGAACATCTTTTAACCCCCAGTCTGCTTTGAAATCTCTACTTAAGACATACCTAGCTGATGCAGTATAACTACCTTGTGACTTATTGCTGTGCTCAGTCTTGCCATGGTGTAGGATTTATGACATGAAACTGTCTTCCACAGCCTCACCTTTTATAGCAGAATTTGTCTGTTCCTCACCCAGGTTGACTTTTGTTCATTCACTTTGAATTGTTTTACTCAATAAAAAGAAACTATTAATAATTTCTATCTTTAAAGCATTCTTTCATTACAACATTTTTTTTCCACACCTGCCTAAAACGTTTGCACAACACTGCTTGTATTGTAGAGGATTTTAGGGTAATTGATATGCACATAAGTATTACAACATGGGCAAAGGGTAAATTAAGCCTCTCTCAATGCAGCCGCACCTGCACCCTACTGGTTCCTGTACAGACTAGTATCTCTAGCTGCACAGCCCCTAATGGCTCCTGCATAGGCTGGAAAAACCCTAGCCACAACACTATAAACCCACAACTCGGACCTGCCTGCTAAAAAGTTGTTGAGTTGTTTCTTGTACCTCTTGAGGAACCAGCGGGGTGGTTATTACGCACAATAAACCAAGATAGGAAAAGCATGCAGAGATAGGCAGGGACCCGAGGAAAGGAAACATAAAACAAGTGCACAAGTGGAAAAGGTGAAGTAGCAAATGCAAGCTAGGATATCCTCCTACAACCTAACAGCAAGCAGAAGAAAGGTGTAGGTTAAATAAATGAGGAAGCACAAAGCAAATGCCATACTGGTCTCTGTATATCAGGAAAAAATGCCTAGCAGCGGCGCTGGAACTCCATAGCAGGATCCATATAGGAATATAGCCAGCAGAGAAGGCTAGTATCAGATGAGTATAAATAGCCCCACCCGGGATGTGATAGGACAGAGAAAAAGTGAGAACACATGACAACTGCAAACCAAAGGAGAGAAGGAAAGGTAAAAGACCATCAGCATTTAGACAGGGACTGACCAGGCTTTGGCTCAGCAGGGAAAGTAACTGACCACGCAGCACAAGGTCACCACTGTTACGGTCACCAAGGTACGGTAAGCGTCCGGGAGTGGACCCACTGTGCCGTACACCGGACTCCCCTGAAGGAGCTAATCAGTAGCGAAACCCTATACAGGGATTGTCTGGCGCAGCAACAGGGGGCCTAAATGCACGACTGCCAGGAACCAGTGGTGATCGGCTCTTACGGACCGATAAGGTCTCTTAATATCTGGTGCTGGTGCACTCGGATGTGGCAACACGGAGATGGTGGCTCAGACATGGCAGCATGGAGGTGGTGAGGTTGTGATAGAGAGCAGGCTCTAGGACAAGCCACTTATTAGTAACACGAGACTGGTACTAGGACACAAATAGCCGAACTACACACAGTAGCGTAATGGGACTTGAGAACTAGCAATGCATTATCTAGTAGGCAACGTTGCTCAGGTGCCTGCTGTAAGAGGAGGCACTCTTAAATGCTTTCCAGGGTGAGGTGACCTCCAGGAACACTTCTTAGTAATGAGACGCTGGCCCTTTAAGAAAGGGTAGGTGGGCATGTGCACACCCTATGGCCACTCCCAGATGGCCTTCGTGTGGCCTGGAAATGGGAGGAGGTGGCGAAATAGCTTCAGATAGGCATGGAGCTGGGAGGCAGGAGAGGAGAAGGGCGCCCTCGCCAGGGCCTGGGAGCAGGAACGGCGGGGATGCCATGCAGGGGCCAGGCACAAAGAACATGGGATCAGGAGGCAAGAGAGAAGAAGGGCATGCAGGGATGCTGTGCTGGGACCGGGTGCTACAACCAGATGGAGTCCTAAACCCGAGGTATGGCAGCAATATATTCCCAGCGATAAAACTGAGAACACAAAATAAATAACAAATACATTACTTTATTATACCCTCCAGTACACACTTCATCTCCACTCTAGATGTTGAAACCCTGAACGCTGCGGACACATCCTTATAATGGTGGGCAGATGGAGCGCGCAGCACCAATTACACTTATAAGGAGAGCAGCAATATTATTACTTTGTTAGCCATCTGATCCTAACATGGATACAGATATTACTGAGGCAGCTTTAAAAATATAACACGTGAGAAGGATGGAACAATATACACACAAAGTGTACGTTTGGCGATGATTAATATTGTAACCCTTGGACTGGGGTGTGACTATAGGGGTGTAGATGACGCTTTAACACCTGGACCCCATATGATATGCATCTGGATTTGAACCCTTAATTCCATGTTCTGTGGTCCACTCCTCTATCTGCCAAACTACAGTAGATATACCTTTACTTCCGGTGTTTGGTTCTCTTATTCTTACTTTAGTTCTATTACGGTAAGAGGTATATTCATTTACTCATTTGTGTGACCAATCTCCTTTCGGGTGTGGCTTATAAATACTTTCCCCATGCTGGTATTTGATGCTGGTGATATTCTCATTTGGATGTTCAGCCATACTGCCATATGTTTATGCTAGTCAGTGGAAGACCAGCTAGGATTCATCTCTCTGCTGCTTTGGTTCTTTACACTGCACCTATCCTCTGTTTGCTTTTTTAGAAACTAGAGAGCATATTCTTTAGTAGTATATACGTTCTGTGATATTGCGTTGTTTGTCTTACTCTGTGATCACTTTCTACCTCACCACACGATCCGTTCTGAGGGTAATTTGCACTCTGCTCTGCCCTCCGGTTCTTTTGGAGGAATGAAGCTGCAAAAACTCTAGTACATGCACTTATTATCTTGCGCTTAGATTATTGCAACCTCCTGCTCTGTGGCCTCCCTTCTAACAGTATCGCACCCCTACAGTCTATTCTAAACTCTGCTGCCCGACTAATCCACCTGTCTCCCCGCTACACCCCGACCGCTCCTCTCTGCCAGTCCCTTCACTGGCTTCCCATTGCCCAACGATTCCAGTTCAAAACACTAACCATGACATATAAAGCCATCCACATCCTATCTCCTCCCTACATCTGTGACCTAGTCTCCCAGTACTTACCTGCAGGTAACCTTCGATCCTCACAAGATCTCCTTCTCTACTCCCCTCTCATCTCCTCTTCCCACCATCACATCCAAGATTTCTCCCGTGCCTCCCCCATACTCTGGAATGCTCTGCCACAACACATCAGACTCTCGCCTACCTTGACAAGCTTCAAAAGGAACCTGAAGACCCACCTCTTCCAACAAACCTACAACCTGTCGTAACCCTCAGTCTGATACAACGACGCACGACCAGCTCTACCCTAACCTACTGTATCCTCACCCATCCCTTGTAGACTGAGCCCTCGCAGGCAGGTTCCTCTCTCCTCCTGTACCTGTCTGTGCCTTGTATTGTTTATGATTATTATACTTGTCCCTATTATGTATACCCCTTTCACATGTAAAGCACCATGGAATAAATGGCGCTATAATAAATAATAATAATAATAATAATGTGAAGCACTCGACGGCTGATCAAGCACAATAGGCCAGAGTTGCCATCATTTAGTCTGATGTCATGGCTATCTCAGCTCACACAGGAACCAGTAGGGACTGCGGGGGGTTGGCATCTCTAGTCTGTACAGGAACCGCCAGGGTCACTTGCAGTTTTTAGTGTGATACCCATTTCCCATGTGAGTTGCTACGTAACAATACCAACATATCACTTTAATGATGTTTCTCCAAAAATTTAAGTTTGGGTTTTTTTAAGCCCTTAAAGGGAACCTGTCACAAAACAATTGGTTTACTTGTAGCTATAATGGTTTTCTGCATGTACAGTTAGGTCCAGAAATATTTGGACAGTGACACAATTTTCGCGAGTTGGGCTTTGCATGCCACCACATTGGATTTGAAATGAAACCTCTACAACAGAATTCAAGTGCAGATTGTAACGTTTAATTTGAAGGTTTGAACAAAAATATCTGATAGAAATTGTAGGAATTGTACACATTTCTTTACAAACACTCCACATTTTAGGAGGTCAAAAGTAATTGGACAAATAAACCAAACCCAAACAAAATATTTTTATTTTCAATATTTTGTTGCGAATCCTTTGGAGGCAATCATTGCCTTAAGTCTGGAACCCATGGACATCACCAAACGCTGGGTTTCCTCCTTCTTAATGCTTTGCCAGGCCTTTACAGCCGCAGCCTTCAGGTCTTGCTTGTTTGTGGGTCTTTCCGTCTTAAGTCTGGATTTCAGCAAATGAAATGCATGCTCAATTGGGTTAAGATCTGGTGATTGACTTGGCCATTGCAGAATGTTTCACTTTTTTGTACTTATGAACTCCTGGGTAGCTTTGGCTGTATGCTTGGGGTCATTGTCCATCTGTACTATGAAGCGCCGTCCGATCAACTTTGCGTCATTTGGCTGAATCTGGGCTGAAAGTATATCCCGGTACACTTCAGAATTCATCCGGCTACTCTTGTCTGCTGTTATGTCATCAATAAACACAAGTGACCCAGTGCCATTGAAAGCCATGCATGCCCATGCCATCACGTTGCCTCCACCATGTTTTACAGAGGATGTGGTGTGCCTTGGATCATGTGCCGTTCCCTTTCTTCTCCAAACTTTTTTCTTCCCATCATTCTGGTACAGGTTGATCTTTGTCTCATCTGTCCATAGAATACTTTTCCAGAACTGAGCTGGCTTCATGAGGTGTTTTTCAGCAAATTTAACTCTGGCCTGTCTATTTTTGGAATTGATGAATGGTTTGCATCTAGATGTGAACCCTTTGTATTTACTTTCATGGAGTCTTCTCTTTACTGTTGACTTAGAGACAGATACACCTACTTCACTGAGAGTGTTCTGGACTTCAGTTGATGTTGTGAACGGGTTCTTCCTCACCAAAGAAAGTATGCGGCGATCATCCACCACTGTTGTCATCCGTGGACGCCCAGGCCTTTTTGAGTTCCCAAGCTCACCAGTCAATTCCTTTTTTCTCAGAATGTACCCGACTGTTGATTTTGCTACTCCAAGCATGTCTTCTATCTCTCTGATGGATTTTTTCTTTTTTTTCAGCCTCAGGATGTTCTGCTTCACCTCAATTGAGAATTCCTTAGACCGCATGTTGTCTGGTCACAGCAATAGCTTCCAAATGCAAAACCACACACCTGTAATCAACCCCAGACCTTTTAACTACTTCATTGATTACAGGTTAACGAGGGAGACGCCTTCAGAGTTAATTGCAGCCCTTAGAGTCCCTTGTCCAATTACTTTTGGTCCCTTGAAAAAAAGGAGGCTATGCATTACAGAGCTATGATTCCTAAACCCTTTCTCCGATTTGGATGTGAAAACTCTCATATTGCAGCTGGGAGTGTGCACTTTCAGCCCATATTATATATATAATTGTATTTCTGAACATGTTTTTATAAACAGCTAAAATAACAAAACTTGTGTCACTGTCCAAATATTTCTGGACCTAACTGTATATACCATCCAATTGGAAGTGCAGCTGCAGGGAAAAAATGAAGTTATATTTTACCTGCAGCTACACTTACAATTAGTCAACTACACATGTTTAAAACAGTGCCTACCTGCAGATTACCACTGTAGATAAAAGTAAATCAATTTTTTTTTTTTTTTTGCTGACAGGTTGCCTTCAAATCCCCTGTAGAATGATTGGGATCCAGGTCCAATCACTTTAATGACTGCTCAGAAGCAGAATGATTAAATAGCAACTGGATAGATTTTCTGCTCAGTGTAATGCCTGTGGGTGCGAGTGGGGAGTGGACCCACTGGGCCATAGCACACAAAATAACTGAGGGGTGTAACTATGGTTCATACCAGTTTTCACCAGAGCCCCTGATGGTGGGGGTGCTGTGCTGCAGGTAGAAACCAGGTGCCACTCAGGGAGACTCTGTGCTTTAACAGCTGGCCCAAGGGGCAATAACACTATCACTCTCTGATGAGGCAGGCCCAGCCGATATGGTACGATGCAAAATCGTCTGGTACAACAGGTTTGCCCAATAGGGTACAATGCAGTAACAGCAGTCGGGAATATGAAACAGACAGTGGAAGTTACACAGCAGCAGTACATAAGTAAGGGACCTGCAAAACTAGCAATGTGTCTCTAGGAATAGATCACGCTGCCCAGGCACCTCCCTTAAGGGGAGGTGCCTTAAATGCCTGATGCTTCTCAGCTATAGGCTGAGAGCACTCCCAGGAGGCCTGTGCACAACACATCACAGATTTATGAAAAGATTGTTACTTTGGCATGTAAAAGTTTGGACTCCCCTAGTCAAAATTACAGTTGGGCGGCGTTCTCCCAGGGATCCTCTAACCTAATTGATCTTAGGCCATGCACTTTTTTTTCTAGTAAATTCTCTCCTCCAGAGCTGAACTATGACGTAGGCAATTGGGAACTTATAACCATTAAGTTAGCTCTGGAGGAGTTGTGGCGTCTCCTTGAGAGGGCTAAACATCCGTTTACTGTACTTTTGGATCATAAGAACCTTATTTATTTAGAGAGCACCAAGAGATTAAATTCTAGGCTGACACGATGGGCCTTGATCTTTGGCAGATTTAATATTTCTCTTTCTTTCCTTTCTGGGGTGAAGAACATACAGGCGGATGCTTTCTTTCGGAGTCTCTGTCCCATCCAGTCTGAGGTTATTGAGCCGGATTCCATCATTCCCAAGGGTGTTGTCTGTCAATGTGACTTGGGAGGTGGTTAAAGCACAGGGAATAGCTCAGTCTAGTACGTCTTATGACAAGTTATTTGTTCCTGTGCATCTGAAGTTGGGGTTGCTCTAGGAGTGCTGTAGGTCACCCTCACATCAAGGGTACGTGTCATCTTGTGGACAGAGGGCATTGGTGGCCATCCCTAGGTTAGGATGTTGAGGCATACTCTAAGGCAAGTGAAATTTGCACCAGAAACAAAGTCCCTTGTGCTGCCCAGACTGGGGAGCTCGTATCTCTGCCTATCTTTGTACGCCCATGGTCTCACATATCTATGGATTTTATAACCGATCTCCCCAAGTCCAAGGGTATGACCACAAATTGAGTAATTGTTGACAGTTTTTCAAAACAATGCTATTTGTTTCCTCTCGTTAAGCCGTCCAATGCTCAGGAGATGGTGGATTCGTTTCTCGTTCAGGTGGTACGACTGGATGGTGTTCATATGAATAGGATCTCTGATCGAGGCATCCAGTTTATTTCTAAGTTTTACACAAGTCTGGAATGGTGGCCCGAAAAAAGGTGAAGAAGCTTCAACTTCAATATCTCATAAGACGTGTCAGCTCAAGTTTGCAAACAAGTACAAAAAGGGGATAATAGAAGATTGGAAACGGGTGATTAGGAGCAATGAGATGAAAGTCAATAGACGGCTCTGTTGGGTGCAAATGGGTCTGGAAGAAGCAAGGGAAAAAGGGGCTAAGGGATCGAGAAATTGAAGGAACTGTGAAGTTTGGTGGAATAAGCCTGATAATTTGAGGTTTGTTTCACAGTGAAAGGCATTAAATACTTGACCAGGATGGATGGTGGTCTATATGCTGAGCTATATGTGAGTATCCTACAAGACCAGTTACTTCGTACATTCAAGTACTATGGGTATGAAAAGGACGATATAGTGTTCCAGCAAGACGACTCGAACCATATGTCAAGATTGGTAAAGAAATGGTTCAGTGACAATGAAGTAGAGAAGCTGGATTGGCCCCACAGTCCCCAGACCTCAACCCAATCCAACACTTGTGGGTAGAGTTCAAGAAAAAGCTGTATACATTCCCAAGTGAGCCGACCAGTATACACCAACATTGGGAACGTGTACAAGAGACCTGGGATCAGATTTCGTTTGTGACATGCTTGAATCTGATAGAGAGCCCAGAAGAATTCAGGCAGTCTGAAAGCCAAAGATGGATTTACAAAATAATAAACATTAAAATTTAGATTTTTAGTAGCAAAACAGTAACAATGCAGTGACATGACAAGAATCTGCATAATTAATCATACACTAAATAGCTGCAAGTCACATTTATGTATGAAATAGCCAAGATGATTGTCTATAAAATGAAGGTCGTCTCATGCTCAAAGCTGTAGTGGATGGTGAGATAAGGAGCCTGAAAATCAATAGGTCCAATCATTGTTACCCTTTTGCTCTTCATTGTAGTACATCACATGGGACAGATTCTTTATATTCTACACCACTCAGAAGAGATCATAGATCTTTAAGCTTGCTAATAAACATCAGGTGAACCTTCTCTTCGTATGTAGTAATCATGTGCTATTGAGTATAATTGTCTCTTGCTTAGGCCCGTTTCACACGTCAGTGAAAAACAGACGTTTTTCACTGGCGTGTAAAACACGCACATGTCCCTCCGTGTGCCGTGAATCACGGCACACGTGGGTTGTCTAAATGCAATCCGGGCTCCATTCTCCGTGGCCCGTGATTGCATTTAAAGATTAACTCACCTGTGCGCGCTCCCGCTCTCCATGGTGCTGATCGCTCCCGCAGTGCAGCATCCGGCCGGCGCTGACCCCCGCAGCAGCTGCTTCCGGGTCGGCTGTGTCGTGCATCATGAATATGCGCGACAGTAATGAGCCGGCTCAGAAGCAGCCAGCAGAACGGGCTGCAGAGGACATCGCTGGAGCCGGGTGAGTAAAAATGATTTTTATTTTAAAAGCACGTTTTTTTCTGGCACGTGTTTCACGGACCACACCACTGCGTGGTCCGTGGGACATCAGTGATGCCAGAAAAAAATGAACATGTCTCCGTGCGGCAATCACAGACACGCGGGTACGCTGCACGGAGACACGTGCATTGAAAAATCACTGATGTGTGAGCAGACCCATTCATTATAATGGGTCTGCGTATGTCAGTGATTCTGGTACGTTTAAAAATAAGCACAAACATACCAGAATCACTGACGTGTGAAACAGGCCTTATTCTGAAAAAAAAAAATTGACAAAACAAACAAAACACAAAAACATCAACAAAAAAAGTCAGTAAAAAAACAGCAGAGGAAGCAAACAGGAAATATTTCAGACAATACTGAAAAGGGGAAAGTATCAGTTCCTTTTTTTTTTTTAACAATGTGGAAGTAAAAATGTATCTGTGCATGCAATGAAAATATCTGTCATGTTGGACGCAGCCAATTCTGCAAGAGAATAATACAACATGCGCAATCTGTTCACTGGAAACTAGTGTTAATTAGGAAGAACACTAATAATGTCTTATTACACATTATTACGCTCTGTATATGCAACTTTGGCCTTTGTCCGGACGCCAGGGTGCGTAACTCTTATCTTTTTCTTTTTCTTATATGCTGAATTATAACCACATTAAAATTGAACTTTCATTTGGTCATTAATCTGTTTAGTAGATGAACTCCGGAGAAGAGAGATAAGAGCTATAACTCCTGTGCCATCAGACAAGCTTGCTGACAGATGAACTGGTAAGGGTCACCTCACATCGGCGGTATTTTGGCGCAAAGCCGAATCCGTTACAAATGCATTTCAGTTCCATTCATTTCCAATGGAATCGCGGCAAGATGTGGTCACATGCGGTTGCATGCGTCATACACAACCGCATGTGACCGCATCTTGCCGCGATTCCATTGGAAATGAATGGAACTGAAATGCATTTGTAATGAATCCGGCTTTGCGGCAAAATACCGCTGATGTGAGGTGAGCCTAACTCATTCTACAGCCTCTACGTACTGTGATCAGTAGAGGCTGGAGAACCTAAATAACAACTTTATAAAATATTACCTTTTGCTATGGTAATGAGGTTTGTTGGCCCCAGGGGCGGGCTGTATTTCGTCAGTTATTCCCCCTCCTGCCGCTGTTCGCCGTCCCCCACTGTTCATTTATATAGATGAGGTCGCCGCCCTCATGTTCCGCAGTGCTCCGGAAGTCTCACGCATGCGCAGTGGCACTATCGCGGGACTGAGCACTGTTTTCAAATCACGAGCACCGGTGATGTTATTGCGCAGGCGCGAGATTATGGGTAGCGCTGTGAATGTCATCACCTGCGTCATCCAAGTAGCCGCCCATAATCTCGCGACAATGTCATCACCAGCGTCATCCCAGTATCCGCCCATAATCTCACGCCTGCGCAATAACATTACCGGCGCTTGTGATTTGAAAACAGTGCTCAGTTTCGCGATAGTGCCACTGCGCATGCGCGAGACTCCCGGAGCACTGCAGAAGATGAGGGCGGCGGCCTCATCTATGTGAATGAACACTGGGGGATTGTGAACAGCGGCAGGAGGGGGAATAACTGACGAAATACAGCCCATTCCCGGGGCCAACAAACCTCATTACCATAGCAAAAGGTAATATTTTATAAAATTGTTATGTAGGCCTGAAAGGGGGGCCAGTAGCAAGATGAACCTTTATAGAATGCAGCCCAGGAGCTGCAGAAGGGGATTCTTATAGTTTAATAGCGAAAATTCTGGTGACAGGTTACCTTTAATGGTTGTAATAGAACATATAGAAAAAAAATGCCAAAAATGCATGCAATGAAGATTAAAATAACTATTTGCTCCAAACTTGTTTGTATTCTTTAAAGGGAAGCTGTCAGCTGATACATGTTGCCCAATCCTTGAGCAGTGTCAGGCTACAAGAGAGGGACGTGGACCCACTGTTCCCAGAATCGGGCTTAACCTGAGAGGGTCGCGACTAGTTGCCTACCTAGTCTTAACCAGAGCCTCTGATGGGGAGGATGCACTTGTCTGACAATAGACTCCAGGTACCTCTCCAGGGCAGCTTCTGGTTGTCGCGCTCCACCAAGATCGGTGCAAGACGAGACGGGAGAAGAAATTCACTGCCACTAAGGAAGGATGGGATGGGACAACCCTTGACAAGCTAAGCAGCCCTGAGATCCCTGCTGTCCCTAGATGGGTTCTTTCACCCCTTGTGACGATCCCATTCCTAACTCTGTCTTTCCATTAATACAACCCTGTTTAGTGCGCATTGCAGCTAGAACACTAGTGCGGCTCTAGGTTAAAGACACAGAGGAAATAAGACAGACAGGTTTAAAAGAAACAGCAATCATACAAGGCACACCAAATTACAGAAAGGAGTGGCCTTGCAAGTGATTTATAGAGGGGTAACAATACGGTGGGATCACGGGATCGAATCTCTTTTTATACACTCTAAAATCTTGTTTGCTTTTGTAGCTGCTGCCTGACATTGAGTGCTGCTCAGCTTACTTGTAACCAGAATACCAAAGTCCTTCTCCTGTTCTGTAGCCTCGCGTTTACTTCTATTTAATGTATATGTTAGAGAATGTACCATTTATGACTACTCATTGTTTCCTATCTTTTATCCAGTTCCTTACCCATCTGCATATAGGTTCCCCTAGTCCTTGCTTCTGGAGCTTAAGTATAACGAAGTTACGTGGTACAGTATCAAAGTTCAGATAAATCACATCAGCTGCATTACCAATATCCAGATTTGCACTTACCTCCACTTAGAAACCCAACATGTTGGTCAGACACTACTTATCTTTCATGAATCCATGGTGTCTGTCAGTTATTATATTATTTTCTGCAATATATTTTTGCATGTCATCTCCTAAAATGCCCTGATAAACTTTTCACACCACTGATGTCAGACTTACTGGATGGTAGTTGCCTGGATCCACCTTCTTACCTTTTTTAAATATCGGCACCACATCAGGCTTCCTCCAATCCTGAGGCACCAACCCTGTTACAAGAGAGTCTAAGAAGATGAGATACAGCGTCTGTCAATTACGGAGTTCAATTCCCTCAATATCTGTGGATGAATGCCATCTGGTCCGAGGGATTTGTCAATGTTTTATTTGCTCAGATGCAGGCGTACTTCTTGTGTTAAATGAGTTATATGAAGTGATGAATTTAAATTTTTGCCTTGTTGAATGATCCCTGGAACAATTACTTCCTTGATGAACATGGAAGAAAAGTGCCTGTTAAATATCTCAACCTTTTCTTTCTCCTCTATCATTATCCTATTATCTTGTAAGGGGCATTTTTTTCTTTTTGGTATGTATAACATTTTTTGTGATTTATTTAAATGTCGTTGGTGATTTGTGTTTCGGTAACTAATTTTGCTACCTTCTTGTCTGTTGTTAAATTTGTTTTTGAGCTCCCTATACTCCTGAAATGCTATTTCTGTATTTTCAGCCTTCAAGATTTTAAATCTCCTTTGTTTTTTGTTTTATTATACTTTGTACTGTTTTATTTATCCATGGTGGGGGTTTTCTTAGGGGTGCTTCACACACAGCGAGATCACTGCTGAGATTGCTGCTGAGTCACGTTTTTTGTGACGCAGCAGTGACCTCATTAGCGATTTCGCTGTGTGTCACACTGAGCAGCGATCTGGCCCCTGCTGTGAGATCGCTGCTCGTTACACACAGCCCTGGTTCTTTTTTTTTATTGTTGCTCTCCTGCTGTGACCCACAGATCGCTGTGTGTGACAGCGAGAGAGCGACGAAATGAAGCGAGCAGAGAGCAGGAGCCGGCATCTGGCAGCTGCGGTAAGCTGTAACCAGGGTAAACATCGGGTAACCAAGGTGGTTACCCGATATTTACCTTCGTTACCAGCCTCCGCCGCCCTCACACTGCCAGTGTCGGCTCCCTGCTCTCTGCACATGTAGCTGCAGTACACATAGGGTTAATTAACCTGATGTGTACTGTAGCTAGGAGTGCAGGGAGCCAGCGCAATGCAGTGTGCGCGGCTCCCTGCTCTCTGCACATGTAGCTGCAGTACACATCAGGTAATTAACCCGATGTGTACTGTAGCTAGGAGAGCAGGGAGCCAGCGCTAAGTGCGGCTCCCTGCTCTCTGCAAGAGGTAAATGGTAGAAAGTTCAGCTCACCCATATGCAGTCTTCAAGGCGAAGGTGGATGCCCGCATTCCCCGGACAGGCCGGTCCGTAATTCAGAATAGATGTAGAAAAGAAGAGCAGGGAGGATGTAGAAAAGAAGCGTATGGGACTCGGCACCAATGCGGTAATAATAAAACTTGGAACTTTATTCGGAATGACTAAGGACTGGTTTTAATTTCCCCTTGTTAGTCCGAAACGCGTAAAGCCGCTTGCCAAATCGCATGGCGATTCTTTTAAAAAATTCCGAATAAAGTTCCAAGTTTTATTATTACCGCATTGGTGCGGAGTCCCATACGCTTCTTTTCTACATCCTCCCTGCTCTCTGCACATGTAGCAACGTTATGAACGCTGCTGTGTCGCTGTGTTTGACAACTAAGCAGCGATCATAACAGCGACATACAAGGTCGCTGTTGCGTCACAGAAAATGGTGATGTAACAGTGACGTCATTGTCGCTGTCGCTATGTGTGAACCCAGCCTTAGTCCTGGATATTTTATTACCTGGG
Source organism: Anomaloglossus baeobatrachus (assembly GCF_048569485.1). Classification (NCBI taxonomy): domain Eukaryota; kingdom Metazoa; phylum Chordata; class Amphibia; order Anura; family Aromobatidae; genus Anomaloglossus; species Anomaloglossus baeobatrachus. The sequence goes on along the minus strand of NC_134364.1, from coordinate 59,302,255 downwards.
GGTATAACTTATTTACAGCATTCTAGTAGTATATCCTTAAACATGCCCCATTTATGTTTGGTATCCCTGGTTATCATGGCATGGTCAAAGTTTACATGATTAAGCTTTTGCCTTAATTTGTTGAATTTTGCTTTCCTCAAATTCCTTTTTTTTTTGCATTCCCCCTTTCAAATGTTCTATTGAATATTACATCGAAGCTTATTTATTTTGGTTGCTGATGCCCTGTGGTCTCGGACCTGTAGATCCAATTATATGTAGATTGTTTATTTTTACTACATTAACACTTTATTTAAAGTATATTTATATTATGAAATAAATTCTATGTTCTGAGACCCATAATATGATTCATTTTCCAAGAGCATTGTGATTGCATTTTTTTGTAGATGTTAGTAGCACCATTCTGGAATAAATATTTTTTTGCCACTTTTTATGCCATTTTGTGTAAAGCTAAGAAACAAAACACATTAATTCTAGCATTTTTTTATTTTTAGAATTTTTGGTATTCACCCTTGGGGATAAATAATAATTTTATAATTCGTGTTGTTACAAATGCGGAAATACCAAACATTTTAATTTTTAGGGTTTTTTTCATAGAAAAAAGTGTTTTGTTTTTTTTTAATTTTCTTTCAAATAAAATTTATTGATCTCGACTTACATTTGCCTAGTCTGATTATGTGAATTGATTGCACAATTATTTATATAAAACACAATGCAATACTTCTGGTAGTAGGGTGTCTGTCTGCTAGAACTAGCAAGTATCCTATTACCTAAGAGAAGATCTAAGATGGCAGACCTGGAGGGCATTATTAGGTTACTGTAATAGGATCGTATAGATGGAACTGGGCCTTCTAGCCTGGCCTTAAGTTTGGAGACCCTACACTGTCCCTTATCCCGATGGTAGACTTGGAGGTAGTCAGGGTTGAGCCTCCAGCATAGCCGTCTCCTGTCCAGGCTCTAACAACTAAGACCCCACTACCCAGGGTATTGACCTGGAAGGAGCCCAACAACCCCCAACATAGAAGCAGACGGGGGTAAACAAAAACCTATACACACCAATAACCTGTACCACCAGGGGATGACCAAGGAGTAAGGTAAGGGTTCAACGAACAAAGAAGGTAGAAGAAACCACTTACAATAATAATAGAATAATAGCAGCAGTAAGACAAGTCCACTCTGCTCCCTGGCTAGCTCCAACTGAATGAATAACCAGCAACAACTCCAGGAGGCAGAGGGCTTATATTCCGGCTAGCAATTGCTTAACTGCCACCAGCTGAATCAGTCTGCTGCTGCAAAAGAAAGTATATTAACTCCACCAGTGCCAAAAGGAAAACATTTGTTTATAGTGCATGATCTAGATCATAAGGTGAGAACTAGCCCTGAACCTGTCCCTATACAACTGACAGTTACCAGTTAAAATAGATCTCCATAGACATCATTCCTAAATGAATAGCAGGGGCAATGATGTGATGTGACAAAGGGAGCCATTTCCCTCTGTCTAACTGCTTAGACGCCACATCATCTAAGGGGGTTAAAGAAGCATTCCCATCAAAGTTTTTATCCTCTTAATATATTGCAGTCATAATATTATAAAGCGCTGTGTACTTACAATTGCTAATTTTGCCCTTCTACCCAGTTAATTCTTCTCTTTTCCATTAGGTCAATGATATATGATTAAAGTAGATATTTGTAAGAAATCGCGTGTCACGCCGCGTTTATCACCAATTCAAGTCCGAAATAAATTATTCCCTTTCTTTATTGTATTAGCTTGGTACAGGTCAATGTGTTTCAGGGGTCGTAGCCCCCTTCCTCAGGACATATAATACCTTTATTTCAGGGGGCTGCAACCCTCATTGACCTGTACCAAACTAATAAAATAAAGACATGGAATAATTTATTTTGTACTTGAATTGGTGATAAGCGCGGTGTGACACCCAGTTTCTTACAAATATCTACTGACTACTTCGGGGCTGCAGCTATTTTACCTAGCTACCACGTGTATATAGGAGTTATGACTGTCACAACCCCTATAGGTGAGTGCACTTTACTAATTATTATCTTGGTTTTTATCTGGTAAGACCCTATGCGCTTTTTGTTCCACAGTTCCTGACTTTCCCGATGATATGATTAAAAACAGACTAGCTGAATTCTTCTAAGCTCTTTGTAGAAAAAGGAAATCTCCTTTATCTGTATGAGTCATCATTAGAACGACAAGTCTAGGACACTGAAAACACTTTGTAGTTTTAATGATAACTCATGCATGGAGAAGAGACTTCCCATTTCGACATAGAGCTGAGAAGGATTCAGCTAGCCTCTTTTTAATCATGTGATGTCATAGATCTAATGGAAAACAGAAGAATTAACTGGGTAAAAGGGCAAAGTGAGCAATTGTAAGTGCACAGTGCTATGTAAGATGACTGCAATACATTAAGAAGATTAAAATTTTGATGTTGTTGCTTCATAAGCAGCCAGGATTATTTCCCTACAGATATATTGGTATTTTTCAGTTAAGTTGCGACCATAGGGAGTATAATAGGTACAGTTATATCGGTTGTTAACCTTGATGTAGCTACTTAGAAACTACTGCAAATTTTATATTTTTCTAATGGAAAAAAAACAGGCTGAAATAATAATAATAATAATAATAATAATAATAATAATAATAATTAATAATAATTTTCCAAAACGTTCAATACCAATATTTCTGAAAGTAAATAAAATATAGTCATTAAATTTTGGCTGCTGCTGCTATAACTTTTTATTTACTGAATGGCCAAATTTCAAGATGTGGGTAGAAATCCCCTTTTAGGATTTTGTAGGCTTTAATTTAAAGATGATTTGGAAGATGGAAAGCTAAATTTACCATTTTGATATATTTAATATACAGAAATGTAGACTTCTAATACTTAAAGTGGTTGGGTTTTTTAATATTTTAAATACATGTATTTGGGGCTAAAAATAATTTTTTGCAATTCATTAAACATATTGGGTTTCATTAAAAATATTCCAGATTTTTGGTTTTATAGACTCTTTATTTCCCTGCACTTCCAACTTTGTAATCATAAATCAGTTGAGAGGAGCTCCAAAAAAGAGAGCTAAAAGAGTTACAAACTGCCTATCGGAACATGAGAATGAGCTCACTGACTGATTCTCAGATAACTCATTGAACAACACAGAGGCTACAGAGGCCAACTTTTTTAATGAAACTTCATTGTAAAAATAATATTTGATCTCAATTCCATGCACTTAAGTAAAAAATAAAAATGTGTACAAACTGGGAAATTCCATTAAAAGGTTTATCCAGGTCCTCTTTTTTTCCTTTTGGGCTAAAAACAGTTGTCATGCTAGGGCGAACACAGAGGGAAAACCAGGGAAAATGTAAAGGAAGGCCCTGGCGATAGGGAAAGGGGTCACTACCTCACACTCCCCTGTGGCTGAACCCTGTACTCTCTAAGGTCCCTTGACGGGTACTTCCTCCCATGCGCCGTCACGTGCCTTGGCCCTTGCTGACCTCGAACTTGCCAGCGGGGCACTAGTCACACTACTACAATAAAACAACAAAAGGAAGGTAAGACAGACAGATGTTGAAAGACACAAATAAAAGCCCTCCTTGGTTTCTTTAGCAGGAAACGTCATAGCTGCAACTGAAACAACACCACAGCTACTCCAGAGACAGGCTCCTTCAAAGTGATCAATGTAGAAGATCTATAATGGACATGGAGTAAAGCCAGGAGTGGGTATATATAGCAGAAGGGTGTGATGCCAAAATAATGCAGCTGTGATTAAGGCTAAGAGTAATCACAACCAGCAGGTAAAAAAGGTCCTTAACCCCTTCAACATAAAAAGAAAATAAATCCACTTCAACATAAGATATAACCAGTGAACGAGACACACTCGTGACAGCAGTTCTTCATTTCCTGGACTACTCTGTGTATTGGGTGTGATTTGCATGGGGTGTGATTGCTGGCATCATACAGATTGACAGTCAGCTCCGTGCAGTTAGTCAGTGGGGAGCTGGCTGTCAATCAGCATGATATCAGCAGAGATGACCAGGCAACAGAGCAGGACAGAAAAGAAGGCACTACACTATTGATGTTACTCCACCGGAAGAAGCAGAACCGCAGTCACCTCTCTGAATTGGGACATATCGTCACAGAGCAGAACACGCAAGTATTTAGCAACTAGTTGCATTTAAGTTCTTAGGACAACAAAAAAAGGCCATTAGGCTCTGTGCTTATAAGGCATCCTCTCCCATTGGGAGGTGCCTGGTCAATATGTCCCTGTAGTTGTTCTGCCCATACTTGTTGTCAGGACCCCCATGCTGTTCCGCATCAGTGTCTAATCCTGTCTCTGTTTTGCACCCAGTGTTGCCCGTGTGTCCGCTTGTCCATCTGGTTACCTCCAGTCCCTGCAAGTATCCTCAGCCTCCCTGTTACTACCAGAGCCAGCCAGCCTCGGACCACTCCAGCATCTGTCCCTGTTCCTGGTCCACGTCCTGTGTGTCAAGCTACCACTAGGGGCCGCAGGGACTCAGGTAGGAAAAGAACTCCTGAGTGTAGTTAGACAGAAGCCCACTAGAGGTCATTAACAAGAGCAGGGATAGTCGATCAGTCAGGGTCTAAGCCGGGATGTCACGTCGGTACAGAGGAAAAAACAAGCCAAAGTCAAAGAACAGAGCTGAGGTCAGATACCGGGAGACCAAGTAAGCACAGGGGAGGGAGTGGGAAATAGAGGACAGGACAGTAGACTAGAGGACAGGAAGGTATGGACAAAAGGATGGGTAGGAGGGACGGTGGTACGGACAGGCAGGAGGAATGGAGATAACAACAGGCCGGTCAGGTCAGGTCGGGGGGATGGAGGTCAGGTCGGGCAAGGGGAACGGAGGTCAGGACAAACAATACCGGGTAGCAGGATAAGAACCAGAGAACGTCTCACAGGAACAGAGCACACAGCAGAGCTGGAAATTTCACTGGCGGCGTCGGGAGGCAGCAGCATCAAGATATGACAGCGTGACCCCCGGAACGAGGCCAGAACAAACAGGCCCCTCTCAGAGGCAGGATACATGCACGAGCTCAGGAACGGCAGAGCCATGCATGAATCATGACAGTATGGTGCCAGCTGCTGAGTTATCGGGTTGCCCCGGGGCTGCCTCTGGGCGGACACTTACCAATGTGTGTACCTGCTGCCACCTTCGGTGGTAGTAGTGAAGACTTGGTGGCCGCCCAGGTCCACTCCTCCGGATCAGTGAACCGTACCTTGGTCCAGTGGACCCTCTTCCATCTTGTCCGGTATCCCGGGTGTGACAGAAAGGTACAGGCACGCATGAGCTCTTACTTTCTAGAGTTCTAGAGGAGGAAGGGCACCCCACTCTTTTCTTTGAGTTTTGGCAGTGGTACCAGCTCTTGGCAGACATAGGCAGAAAGAGCCCCTGTATAAGAGCAGTACCTCTGTAGTCTAATAGCTCATTAAAATGCACAAGTCCACCTTTTTAGAGGTAGAAGTGGCCTCCTTGCATCTTGGTCTCAGGTCGGCCCAATGGTACGTCCACCCGACATTCCGATATGCCATAAATCTCTCCGATGGCAATAGCCCTTTCAGTTTTATCGTGGTTCTCTGCATTAGGGCCATACCCTACCAGTGGCTCCATATCATCGGACAAACACATAGTGTTAAACATTTTAGAAGCAGTAAAGTGAAATTACAGGTGTGATGACAGATGTTAATGAGTTCCCTGGACAAGACTGTGTCAACATACGGAGTCCAACATGAACAATCCGGCATATGTACGAGGTGCGCGGGTGGAGCTAACCTGTCCCGCAGCGCTGAACACCAGCAGGCACGGTAAATACTTGTGGGGCACAGTCCAAGAATCAAGTAACTAAGACGAGGCATAAGTCATCAAAGCCAACAGCATCCATTATTCCAGGACTCGAGTGTGTCATCTAGAAATCTTGCCATGTTGTAGGGCAAAGTCTGTTTTGCAAAAGAAAAAAAAAAAAAACAATTAATGGAAACAATGGATTTTTCCGATTATTTGCATTGTATTGGGTAACTAAACCTAAAGGAATGTGTCGCCAGAAAACCAACTATTGTTTACATCAGATTTTTGTATCATATGCATTTTGATTTTTTTAATTTTGCAATGAGTTTATTGTTCATATTCCGATCTTCATTGGAAAAAATAAATAAATTAGTAATATTTCATATTTCATGCTGGAGACTGGAGCTTTATTTAGACTCATACTTCCTCTTCAGGAACAGTTTTCAGCAGCCTCATTATCATCAGAGGCAGGATTATAGTGACAGGTCACCCCTGTATACACAGCTAATAACACAGGATGCACCAATCACAATAGGTGATATCACAGCTCACCTCCTCCTTCTGTACAATGAGTGATAATATCTCTCTACACAGCTAATAAAACAGGATCTACCATTCACAATAGGTGATATCACAGCTTACTTCCTCCTCCTGTACAATGACTGATAACATCTCTATACACAGCTGATAACATAGGATCCACCATTCACAATAGGTGATATCACAGCTCACCTCCTCCTTTCAGTGTACAATGACTGGTAACACCTCTATACACAGCTGATAACACAGGATGTACCATTCACAATAGGTGGAGTCACAGCTCACCTCCTCCTCCTGTACAATGACTGATAATATGTCTATACACAGCTGAAAACATAGGATCCACCATTCATAATAGGTGATATCACAGTTCACCTCCTCTTAGTATACAATGACTGGTACCACCTCTATACACAGCACAGCTGATAACACAGGATTTACCATTCACAATAGGTGATATCACAGCTCACCTCCTCCTGTACAATGACTGATAACACCTCTATACACAGCTGATGACACAGGATTTACAATTCACAATAGGTGATATCACAGCTCACCTCCTCCTTCTCTCTTCACAATGATCTTTGGACACGCTCATTAGAATCACAATCCCTGGCATCATCAGAGGAACCACCAGGCAATCTTCGACCTGATAATTCATGGACCATGTTTTACCCCTCTTCAGTAACATCGGGTGACATCACTGAGGGCTATTACCATAGCTATTGCCCGGTAAGCCATGCTTCAAGGAGAAGCATTCATAATCTGGTATTTTTCACCAGGCATCTTCAACCTTCTGGTCCTTCATGGCCCACACTTCTTTTTTAGTCCCTAGGAAGTCTACCCCTCTTCGGTAAAATCTGGTGGCATCAATGAGGGCTAATACCAAGACCAGTGCCCGGTAAGCCGTGCTTCGAGGCGAACCATTCACAGTCGGGTACTTTTCCTGGAGCTGCCCTTTTGGTCTCATCACTCAGCTGATAATACAGCTTAGTGCAACTGAATATAGGAACTAACAAATTGGGAAATTCTACATCAGCCGACACGAGAGTGATACATGAGGCGCCTACTGATTTGTACATCACATGAAGACTGATATCAAGTAAGTCTGGAGGAGGTGCCCATAGCAGAAAGCCAGTTATTCATTTTGTAATCTTCCCTTCAGCTTGCTCCTGTTTGTAAAATTGAAGTCAAGAACTTTAATTTATTATGGTTTTTTTTCCTCCTAAACTTTAAAGGGGCTTTTAAAGATTAGAAAACATGGCCACCGTCTACTGGTGATGTGCAGAACTGCAGCTCAGCTATCATTTCAATGATGTCAAGCAGCAGTACCAGGGAAAACCTAAGGACAAGTGCTGTTTTTTTTTGTTTTGTTTTTTTAAAAAAGTAGTCATGTTTCTATAATCCTTTCTTGCTCCATGATGTACTATTATGTCATGGAGTTGATGTGGGTGTATGAAGTGGGCTTAGGAGCTGAGTTTGCTCCATTTAAGACAGTTGCCAGTTGTGTTATACAGCCAGCTCCTGTCTCTAACAGCAGCAATCAGAGCTATCCTCAAGTGCAACTGCTTAAAGAGGTTATCCACTGCTTTTACATTGAGTATCTATCCTTAGGAAAGGTTATCAATGTTTGATCTGATGGGGTCTGGCACCCAGCATCTCCTTGGATCAGCTATTCTCTGCTGAAAATGCTCAGTTCCGGAGCTGCCCCGTCAACTGATAGCGGACGCTGTTGAGTACTGTACATCCGCCTTCTATTCAAATCAATAGGAGGCAGATTTGCAGTATCCAGTCGCGGCCACCATCAATTGACGGGCAGCTCTGGAACACAGCATTTCCGCCTGCCTGCTGATCAGCAGGGGTGTCGGGGGTCAGACCCAGCCAATCAGACACTGATGGCCTATCCTAGATCATCAATGTAAAAGTAGTGGACAACCCCTTTAATCACCGCTGTCAGTCTCTGATAGATATGGTTAAGGGATCCCAGCGGTGCACCCATTTGCGTACCCGCCAATAGGATGATCCGGCAGTTGGGGCATGCTGGAGGCCCATGTCACCACCCTGGTTTCTCTTGTGAAGCCCAGTAACAGGTTGGGCATCATTTTAAGAACATGATTACCACTATATTTTGTAGGTTCAAATTCTGTAGGGAGACAATAAAAATACACAAACAAGAAAAAAAAATATAGAAAAAAATAAAATAAAATAAAAATATAATAATATATTTTTTTATTTTTTTTATTTTTTTAGAAAAAAACATGTAAAACAAAATAATTAAAATATACATAAATTTGAACTCTGTTTTCCTCATCGAAAAATAAGGAAATTGAATTGGTATCACGAGAATGAAAGTCCGATCAAAATAAGAAAATATAAAAAAGTATTTAATAAGGTAAATGCCTTAAAGAAAAAAAAAAAAAGCTAAAAAGGGGCCAAATTGCAATTTTAGGTCCCTTTCCCAAAAATATGCCAAAATAAAGATCAAAGCATTGCATGTATGTACCCAACCATGGTACAAGTAAAAACTACAGTTTGGGAGGCAACAAAAATAAGTTTTCAAACTGCTCCATAAACAGCAAAAATAAAAAATAACGAGTCTTGGAAAAGGGCAAAACAAGCAAAATTGTCTTTTTACAGAGTTATGATTTTTTTTTGTAGGCCACTAAAATAATAAAAAGGATCAGGTTTATAGAGTTTTAAAAAATCAGGTTTATAGAGTTTTTAATCATGGTTGCCGGAAAAACAAAATTCAAAAAACAATGGTGGTGTAAAAAAAAGTTATGGCTTCTGGAAGAAGGAGAGGGAAAAAATGAAAACCCAAAAGGGAAAATTGACCGCACATGGTAACATGGCAGAAGGTGACTGAACCTTCCCCATCGTCTGGTGAAATGTATCAGATTGGATGGATGTGGATGGGGGAATCTGGAGTAAAAGTGGTCAATAGGTTTAGAGTAAAGGCCCCGTTACACGCAACGACGTATCTAACGATATATCGCCAGGGTCACGGATTCCGTGACGCACATCCGGCCTCGTTAGCGACGTCGTTGCGTGTGACACCAACGAGCGACCGTTAACTATCAAAAATACTCACCTTATCGTTGATCGTTGACACATCGTTCATTTTCAAAAAATCGTTGATTGTTGCAGGACGCAGGTTGTTCGTCGTTCCCGAGGCAGCACACATCGCTACGTGTGACACCCCAGGAACGATGAACTACGTCTTACCTGCGGCCGCCAGCAATGAGGAAGGAAGGAGGTGGGCGGGATGTTATGTCCGCTCATCCCCGCCCCGCCACTTCTATTGGGCGGCCGCTTAGTGACGCCGCTGTGACGCCACACGAACCGCCCCCCTTAGAAAAGAGATGGTTCGCCGGCCACAGCGACGTCGCTAGGCAGGTAAGTGTGTGTGACAGCTCCTAACGATTTTGTGCGCACAAATGACGGGGGCGGGTATGCTCGCTAGTGATATTGCTGCGTGTAAAGCCCCCTTAAGAGTTTCCAGGGGTTTTCTGGTCTCGGCAAAATATTCTTATTCGTTGTGGAATCTTTACGCAATTTTCTAATTTATCTTATGTAACATTTCCATGTATCTGCCAAGACCTCTGCTTGATGTCCCAATTTACGATGATGAAAACGTCTCTCTCCATTAATAATCCCCCACTATGTCTTCATTAGCCCTCAGCAGCTGGAAGGACACATGTTGACTAAGCAGGATTTAAGGACAAGCCGTGAGCAGTGCTGAAGTGTGCCTTTGTTTGACATGTGGCTCCATCAAGATGGGTGAAGTGGTCTTGACGGGAGAATAAACCCCCACAGCTGTCACAGGACGAGACTATTAGCTGCTATTAACCAGATATTTTGTCTACTGAAGCCTCAAGACATGGCCATATAGGATATGACTACTACGAGCGGCATCTTGTGTGGCCACACTTGGCATCCCCCGTATAGACCTGCTTAGGAGCACAGGTACTGCCATCTTATTTTAATAGTATCTGGTGGCAGCGCTTTTTGTATGGAGTCATTAGACTAAAGGCTGCTTTACACGCAGCGACATTGCTAGCAAGCGTACCCGCCCCCGTCATTTGTGCGTCACGGGCAAATCGCTGCCCGTGTAGCACAATATCGCTAACACTCGTCACATGTATTTACCTTCCAAGTGACGTCGCTGTGGGCGGCGAACAACCTCTTTTTTAAGAGGGCGGTTCGTGCGGCGTCACAGCGACGTCACACAGCAGGCCATCAATAGAAGCGGAGGGGTGGAGACCAGCCACATTAATGACACGCCCACCTCGTTGCCAGAGGACGCAGGTACGCTGTTGTCCATCGTTCCTGGGGTGTCACACGTAGCGATGTGTGCTGCTTCAGGAACGACGAACAACCTACGTCCACAACGACCGAGATTTTAAAAATGAACGACGTGCCAACGATCAACAATTAGGTGAGTATTTTCCATCGTTAACACTCGCTCGGAGCTGTTACACGCAACGCCGACGCTAACAAGGCCGGATGTGCGTCACGGATTCAGTGACCCCAACGACATCTCGTTAGCGATATCGTTGTGTGTAAACGGGCCCTTAGGCTAAATACACTTTATGGTCAAAAGTAATTATCCACACCTCTTAATTCTTGAATTCACGTTTTCCATTTAGTTCCGTTACCCCCAGTATATAACCTCCAGCCCCTCGACCTTGGTATATAATCTCCAGCCCCTCCATGCAGTCTGCCTTCATAATGTAATGGTGTGTAGGTGGAGAGAAGGGGACATGGGCTCCTAGACTGGCCTTCAGGCTAGATATCACTAATCCCAGAGTTACCTCTGATGGTGAGGATATCTGGACCTCTTTCCTTGCCCTGCTTCTGTCCTTTTTTCCTTCTTTATCGCTCCTTCAAGGCAGGAGTGATAAAACCAACAGAAATAGACAAACAAGGGAAACCAAATCTCTAGCTCACGGCACACACACAGAGGTATAAGGCAAAAAGAGCTTAGGAGGAAAATAAGAGCAGGGAGAAAGCAATAAGATAATGGGAGACCTCCCCAACAACTCCGTGCACAAAGTAATACAATCATCAACAGGACTGGGATACAACAGGACACGGACCGGTTTAGCAAACGCACTAGCCATCATGGGAAAACAGGCTCCACCATCTTAAAAAGGCAGGGAGTGACTGTGATAGGTCTCCCATAACTTGTGATCCAAGAAGTAACTAGCAAGCTAACAGAAATTAACTCCTGCAAGCCCGATCACTACTGAGAACACAGCTGGTCAACGCCCGAGCCTGCCTGTGTATCCTCAGAAGCATCAAATGGAGGCATATTGTGGAGTGTCAAATTCTGCAGTGTGAACAGTGTCAGATGCCGCTATGACACTTGGCGAGTTTAGAGCCAAACACCGTGTCACACATATGACAGAACGGCTGGTGGTGCAGAGCTCACTGATACCAGCGCGGCCTTGTAATAGGAGCCACCGGGGTAGCAAGTCCATTTGTTTATTTTTTCCCTCCTAAATCATTACAGAGTGGGGGCCGAGTGCTGAGGTGCAGGGGGCAGAAAAATCATCAACAGTCTGCTGATTCCATAACTGCAGAGTCCAGTCCTCCTCTGGTAACATCAGCACAAACACCGCGCCTGCCGGGAGCCTCATAGCAAAGCAGCTGCAGCAGCCGTACATCACCAAACACAATGCCGAGCCGTACATCACCAAGCACAATGCTGAGCCGTACATCACCAAGCACAATGCTGAGCCGTACATCACCAAGCATAATGCCGAGCCGTACATCACCAAGCATAATGCCGAGCCGTACATCACCAAGCACAATGCCGAGCCGTACATCACCAAGCACAATGCCGAGCCGTACATCACCAAGCACAATGCTGAGCCGTACATCACCAAGCATAATGCCGAGCCGTACATCACCAAGCACAATGCCGAGCCGTACGTCACCAAGCACAATGCCGAGCCGTACATCACCAAGCACAATGCCGAGTTGTACATCACCAAGCACAATGCCGAGCTATACATCACCAAGCACAATGCCGAGCCGTACGTCACCAAGCACAATGCCGAGCCGTACATCACCAAGCACAATGCCGAGTTGTACATCACCAAGCACAATGCCGAGCTATACATCACCAAGCACAATGCCGAGCCGTACATCACCAAGCACAATGCCGAGCCGTACATCACCAAGCACAATGCCGAGCCATACATCACCAAGCACAATGCCGAGCCATACATCACCAAGCACAATTCCGAGACATAATTGTCTAAAATGGTTTGACTTTTTTTCTTTGATACAGAACCTCAAATCACTTTCATACACTGAGTTAAAGGGGTATTCTGAAGTTATCTCATATCTATGGGATAGGGAATAACTTTCCAATCACTGTTGTTGCGACCACTGGGAACCTCACTGATCCCGAGAACCTTAATAGTCGATAGTGCACACTTCCACTCTATTTTTATAGTAACATTGAAGATCAGCTGAGCCCTGTGTTCGGCTATCTCCAGCGGTCCCATTGAGAATGGAGCGGCAGTGTGCATGATCAACCACTGCTCCATTCATTAGCACTTCAGAACCTTAGTTCTCGAGATCAGTAGGGGTCCCAGTATTCAGACCCCCAGGGTTTTGGAATTATCCCCTATTCTATAAATAGGGGATGACTTTGAAACGTGAAAATACCCCTATAAGTGATACAATACAGGATGCTTACAGCCACCACTAGAGGGAGCTATATTGTACAATATGGCAACACTGTACAATTTAGTAGGCTCGCAAGCTCCCTCTGCTGGTGGCGAGGGGCAGTCAAAATTTTTACATTTCCTCTACTAGATGATCCCAGGAATAGCAGATTTCTTATTGACCATCACATGTATCTTTCTCCTAAACTGACATCTAATCTTAAAAGCAAAGGAGACCTGACGGTACACCGGCCGCGTCACTGTAGACATCACGTGGTAATGAAGTAAGTTGAGTTCTTACCATGACTGGTGTTACCGTCGATAAGTCCTGGCAATTGAAATTAGATAAGAAAATCAATCATTAATCTCATGCAGGGTTGGGTTACATTGGGCCATTTGCCATGTGTTGGGCTGTATAACGACTGCATTAATTAATGTTCCCAAGTCAATTAATTGTTTTGACCTCACAGGCACAAACACAGTACGATGTGACGCTATAGCTGCTGTGTCATGTTACCTAGGGGCTTACATAGCAATCATGGGGCTCCATAGGAAGAGTCAAATTTGGCACCTTCACCCGCAAAAAAAATAGTCGGCAGAGTAGTCAGGTTTATGGTACAAAGGCGCATGCCTCCCTTTTAAAGAAGTAGTGACATGTATTGCAGCATGTGTCGCGGGCGGCGGGGCGCTGCGCTCGCTAGCGCTCGGGTCCGGCGCTGCTGCTGCTGCTCGGTGGCTCGAGTGGTGAGCCGGATCCGGGGACTCGAGCGGCGCTCCTCACCCGTGAGTGAAAAGGGGGTGGTTTGTTTGGGGATTTAGTCCGTGACGCCACCCACAGGTTGTGGTGAAGATGGGCACCACCGCTGCTGGTGATGGGGATCCCAGGAACGATGGTAGGGAGCAGCTGGGATGTTGTTTTCCCCCTCCGTGGGTAGGGGTTGGTGGTCCCGGGGCCCGGTGGTGTGACGGGGAGGCAGGGTTGGTGAGGTGCAGGGTTGCAGGGACAGCGCGGCGCGGTGCCGGATGGCACTGGTGTACTCACTCAGCAACAGATGCACAAAGTCTCCGTTAAACTAAACAGCTGGCTGGACGGGTCCCGCAGCCGGCTGCAGTGTCTCTCCCCGGACAGGTGATGGTGGCTCTCTTTCCCTGCACCTTTGTGTACTGTGTTGACTCCGATGGCTTCCCAACGGTAGCTCGCTCCCCGGCGTATAGGTGCCGGAGGAGCCCGTTTGCCCGCAGGCGCTGGCCCTTGGATCTCTAGCCTGTGGCGGTGGCTGTATATCCTCACGGTGTGGACTGTTGCCTTCTAGCGGGACTTGGTTGTTAGGAAACCCCCGGGGTTCCTGTCACACTCGGATTTGACCTTTTGTCGGCGGCTCCAAGCCTGGTCGGGGTCTGATGGCCCTACCTGTGTGCTTAGCTTCCCTCCGTTTCCCGGTCCAGTACTGGCGGGACGACGCCCGACCCCGGTCCTTACGGCTCTGCGGAGTTCCACCAACTCCTGCAGACGGCCACCACCATCTGCCAACCTTGCTGTCAGTGCCTGGGCTCCAACCCAGACACTTGCAGTACGTGACCTCTCGCTTTCACCTCCTAACTCTTTCTGCTGTTTTTCCCGCCTCCAGGACTGTGAACTCCTTGGTTGGTGGGGCCAACCACCTAGCTCCGCCCCACCTGGTGTGGACATCAGACCCTGGAGGGAGGCAACAAGGGTTTTTATCTGACTAATGTAACTGTCTGGGGGGTGGGGTGTGTGTGTGTTTTGTCTGTGGCTACCTGGCTAGTCCAGGGCGCCACACATGCACACAGCAACTGTGAACCTACTGAAGCACCATACTGGTGACACCCATTACGATACCCCTTTCATGGCCACTGTACAGTATGATGTCCCCCAAATTGCCTATTCCACACACAGTATGATACTCTCACAGAACAAAATGTGCCTCATATTATATCCCAAATGCACAGCACGATCCCCTCACAGTGACACCAACACAGTATGATGCCACCATATAATGAAATTCCCCCAAAGTGCCCTCAACACAGTATGATGTCCCCACATAATAAAATGACCTAACACAGTATGATCCTCCCCCAAAATGAGATGCCAACATATTGCCCCCAGAACAGTAGGATTCCCCCCACACAATACAATGCCCCCATAGTACCCCTATACAATATGATGCGCCCACAAAATATGATCTACGATACCTCCACAATGTCCCCTACACAATATGCTGCCCCCCATAGTGCCCTTACACAATATGCTGCCCCACATAGTGACCCTACACAATATGATGCCTCCACAATGTCCCTTTACAATATGATGCACCCCCTAGTGCCCCTTTAGAATATGCTGTACCCCCACAGTGCCCCTACACAAAAGGATACCCCGCTAGTGCCCCTGCAGAATATGATGCCTCCACAATGTCCCGTACACAATATGATGCCCCCATAATGTCCCCTACACAATATGCTGCACCCCCACAGTGCCCCTACAAAATATAATGCCCCCACAATGTCCTCTACACAATGTCCCTTACACAATATGCTGCCATCCCAGTAGTGACCCTACACAATGTGATGCCACCACAATGTCCCCTACACAATGTCCCCTACACAATATGCTGCCCCCTAGTAGTGTTCCTACAAAATATGATACCCCCACAATATCCCCTACACAATATGATGCCCACACAATGTCCCCTACACAATATGATGCCACCCTAGTAGTGATCCTAGATAATACTATACCCCCACAATGTCCCCTACACAATATGATGCCCCACATAGTGCCAATACACAATATGTTGCCCCCACAATGTCCCCTACACAATATGATGAACACCATACAATATGTTGCCCCCCACAATGTCCCCTACAAGTTTAAGTAAAAGTTTAAGAGCCATGCGCTCTAAATGCGTCTGGTGCGGCATAAGCATTGGATTTTTTCCCAAGGCCTGGAGATGGTATACATATAACGGAAAATACTCGATCGCATTGGAATTGTATGTTTTAAAGTTTTTCATTAAAGCTGAATTTTTTAATGAAATTGGAATCGGAAGCTGGATCATTTACCTTTTCACCTGTGCCCCCCACAATGTCCCCTACACAATATGATGAACACCACACAATACAATGCCCCCGCATTCCCCCCAACATAGTGTAATCCTGCCATATAATACTATGCCCCATATTGCCTCCAATAAATTATGATGCTCTTACGTTGACCTTCACACAATGAACCATTCTACAGTGACCCCACACACATTATGAGGCACTATTGAGCCCTCCATCACAGGTATTGACTACCAACATAAATAAATAAAAAAACAAAAAACACTCACCTAGCCCCCTTCACACTATGCATTGCATTTAGGACCGGACCCCTCCTTGCAATTCAAGCCCTTTATAGCAACTACACAGTCCTAGTAGTAGCTGTACATCACAAATGTGTTTTCTACTATTCACTATAGTGTGTGTAGCTGCAGCAGGAACCTCTCCCCTATGTAATTCAAAAGATAGCCTATTTATTGAGCTAATTGGGCAAGACCTCAGAGGTCTTCCGGCAGAAGATGGAAGTCATCAGCAGAATAATTACCTGTCTCCTCTTCAGGTTTTCAACAAGGCTGGCTGTTTATTCCTCTAGTGTCAAGGACAGGAATAGGAGAGCCTAGAGGGTGCTTTACACGCTGCAACATCGCTAGCGATTGCTAGCGATGTCGCGAGCGATAGCACCCCCGACCCCGTCGTTGGTGCGATATGTGGTGATCGCTGCCGTAGCGAATAATATCGCTACAGCAGCGTCAAATGCACATACCTGCTTAGCGACGTTGCTGGAGACACCGAACAATCGCTCCTTCAAGGGGGAGGTTCGTTCGGCGTCACAGCGGCGTCACTAAACGGCCGCCCAATAGCAGAGGAGGGAAAGAGATGAGTCGCCGTAACATGCCATCCACCTCCTTCCTTCCTCATTGCCGGTGGACGCAGGTAAGAAGATGTTTGGCGTTCCTGCGGTGTCACACATAGCGATGTGTGATGCCGCAAGAACGACGAACAACCAGCGGCATGCACCACCAACGATACTATGAAAAGGAGCGACGTGTCAACGATCAACGATTTTTGACATTTTTGCGATCGTTGATCGTCGCTCCTTGGTGTCACACGCTGCGATGTCGCTACCGGCGCCGGATGTGCGTCACAAACACCGTGACCCCGACGATATATCGTTAGCGATGTTGCAGCGTGTAAAGCACCCTTAAAACAGAGGAGGCCGAATAAGTAGGTCTGATGATTTATCACAGACGAAGCCTCTAACATGAATTGTCCTCTGGGAGACAATGAAGGCCCGTAGAGGGAGTAGACCCCTAGGGCATTCGCCATACTTGCGCTCCTTACAATTTAGCTCTGATCTCAGATTAAGAAACATGTGTCACGCCAATAAAAGTGTCTCCGCCTGCAGAGTATTTTTATTATTCGCTTCTTAGCCAGTTTAAATTTCTCGAAGAATGTAACTAATGACGGAAAATTCAATAACAGGACATTTACCTTATTTTAGTTGCTTCAGGAAAAATATGCAAAGGAAGATTATCCCGGATTTCACTGCTGCTTTACTTAATTTCTTTTTTTTTTTTAACCCATGGACAAATTAGCTTTCTTTTATGACTGCCACATGATCCAATCCCAGCCACATGTGAGGGATTACACAGTTTTGCTGTCTGCTTTAACAGAGCAGGCATGGGTTTACGGCACAATTCTCAGGAGTTGTCCTTTCACAGCCATCTCTAAGTAACAGATGCCCGGAGATAATCTGGGCATGTCCGGAAACATACATGGCTGCGGGGCCGCTTATCTGTATAGTATAGATCATTTCTGCTCTCGCATTCACTATATCTGGCTTATATTCTACTGTAGAAGGTTCCAAAAGGATCCTGAAAAAGGGAAGAGGGTTCTCCGAGAGCCCCGGAATAACTGAACATTCCAAGATCCGATCTGTAACGCCATGTTCACACTAAGGAGTTTTTGTCGCAGAAAGTGGCTATGTGCCCATAACTTATTTTAGTTTTCCCAGGTGAAGCTACTTTTTTTCGCGAAGCAGATCTGGCTGTGGTTTTGCGGTGGCTCCACCGGCGGCATCTTGAGCGAACAGCTTCTAAGCCGCCCAAAGAAGGAATATCTTACATCTTGCACCACAAATGGGTTTCCAAACTCTAAAGCAGTTAAAAAAATGCAACAAGATACTGAACACGTGCATAGCAATGCCATTTTTTTAAATTGCTGTGCACAATGTCCACTTTTGAGGCACTTTTTCAGGTGGACTCCGGAAGGAATTTGCCTGAAAAAGACATTGTGTGCACACAGGGGTAGATTAAGTATAACGCCCATACTGGGGTCCTCGCACTCTCCTGTCCCCTCCCTCCGCGAGGATGTCGGTTTCCTCACCAGGCGTTTTGCAGCGGTGCTCCTGTCCCTCTCCCATGCTGCTGCCTCCCAGAGCATCACCTTTGCAGGCTTCCGGCCTTTGACCGTAGGGCGCGCCTGCTGCCACACCCCCTTTCTTAAAAGGTCAACGTCCTCCTAACCCAGAAGTGCCTCCCAGGGGTCAACTGGGAGGCTGCAGGTACTTAAGGCACCTCTGCCTTATGGGAGGTGCCTGGGCAATTAGTTAGTTTCCTTGCTAGTTGTCAGGTTCCTCAGTGCTGCTGATGATATTGTGCTGTCTGCTGCTGCTGACACTTGTTTATATGTTAGTGCTGTGTTAGGCTAGGTTCACATTTCCGTTGTTTTGCATCAGTCACAATCTGTCGCCTTGAGGAATTACGGTATCCTGCAAAATATATTGCAGGAATCCAGCTTTTCCCCATAGACTTCTATTAGTGACGGATTGCGACTGATGACCTTGCGTTGCATCCGCTGCGTCGCGGTCAGTCGTTTTTTGACTGACCGCCGGGCGGGAGCAGCGCAGAATGTAAAGTTTTTCGGGCCGTCAAAATTAACGCACCACGCAGGAATCCGCCGCAGTCTGTCACGCTTGTAATGTATGTCTACGGTGCTGGATTCCGTCGTAATCCATCTTACGACGGAATCCAGTGCTGGATTCCATCATGCTCTACTGAGCATGCCCAGCATGTTTGGCACACCCACTGGGCCGTCCCAAACACAAACGGATCATGACTGATGTGTCAAAAAACGGACGCACAGCGGATGTAACGGACACGACGGATCAGTTTTTTTCACAGGATTCCTGTGAAAGGAATCCTGTGAAAAACACATCCGTTGCATCAGTTGACATCTAAAAAACGACTGATCCGTTGCTGACGGACCTGACGGATTTAAAACAACGGAAATGTGAACCTAGCCTAACTTTGCTGTTCCACTGCTGCCGCTATCCATCCATGCCGGCCGGCTTACACAATTCCCGTCTCTGCAAGTATCTATGCCAGTCGCTGCCGCTGTATCATCAAGCCGTCCATCCATCCTGGACGGATCCCCGACATTGGCTGCTGCTGTAATCTTATCCTAGAGACTGTCGCTCCCAAACTACTGGGGCCAACCGTCGCAGCACCAGTCTTCACGAGTGACACCCGGACTCACACCTGCAGCGTAACACCCTCACCATCAGGGCTTCTACAGAAAAACCAGGTGTAGGTTCATAGTGAAGCCCCTCTGGGCTTTCTGTTTGTTGTGGCCAACAGGGTTCACTAACATGCCTGCTCGCCCGGCAAGCATAATATTCATGATAGCCAGGGCCCTGGGCAATAGCCCAGATTGCCCTCATTATAATCCGCCTATGTGTGCACATAAAGAAATAAAAAACTGACCAGCAGATCCAAGCAGATAAATGTGAACAAATGCAAACAGATAAATGTGAATAGATGTAAACACATAAATGTGAACAGGTGCAAACTGAAAATGCAATGTGCTACTTCAGAGTGCAGCTGTATATTTTTTAGTTTTATGTGTGCACATAGCTACGCTCTGAATCCTACTCAAAACTTTTCAAAAACTTAGAGTTTGTGCCTAAATCTCACTAAAAAATACTCAGTGTCCAAACATTTATTGGTATGTCCACACTGAGTTGTTTTCTGGGTTTTTTTTTAAGAATGTTTTAAGCAGGTTCATTCCAAAAATAAATAGCTATAAGGACACTCGCGCTCCCTGGGTCTGGTTTTGGAGGAAGGGGATGTGTTGGGTTAAGGAAATGTGCAATACTAGATTGTGAGAAGTGGAATAATATCTAAAATGTATATGCAGATGAAGACGATGCCTGATTATTCTCAACAAATCAGTAAAAATAGCAATAAAAAACAAAAATGGGGTAAAATTAGTTCTAAAAAATGTGTTTATTTCATAAAAAAGAACAATTTTAAATCAAAAAGTTCTGGAAAGTACTTGGATGGCAGTACTTGTGTTGGGGGTGCTGGTGGATAGCCGGTATGATCCACATAGAGTCAGTCACAAAGAAAAATAATAATGGGTACTACTGCGCTACCAAAGGTAAAACTGCTGTCATCCACAAGGGCAGAGGGTAGGATTGGTACCTGGGAAAGGATGTATACAGAATGGACCAGGTCCCAGGGAGGTGCTCGGAGAATGAATGGGGTAGACGGTTACAGAAGGACCTGAAAAAAATAGAGCACATGGGATTAGTAATGTATGGAGACAAAGCTAACTGAAGGGGTTGTGGGGAAAGGGAGATACTTAAAGTGATCTTAATGGAGTACAGGATACACTGCCAGCTGAAGAAAGTGGTAAGAGGTTGGACTGAGGGTCACCTAGGGGGACGCAAAGGTGGTGTAGGTGCTGGGTAGTGGCTGGATGTACAGGTATGGTGTCAGGTGCAGATGGTTGGATGCCTGTACGTCATGCTGGTCAACCAGGAATGGTACAATTAATCATATGTACAGTCATCCAGTGCACATCTAACCATCTGCACCTGACACCTGTTACGTCCCCACCGGAGTCCGCTCCAGCGACTTCTACTTTGATTATCAGGCGACGCCGTGTTCCTGCCGTGGATAGTGCCGGTGATGGGAGAGGAGTCGATGCCAGCGGTGCTGGTGGGTGCAGGCTCCGCTCATCCACTGGGCTGGGTTTTCTTGGGATCTGCAGTACCACTGGCTGACTGTAGGTGGCGTGTGTCTTCCAGCTGAAGTTATCATCATTCAGCTACAACCAATGGGAAGACACCACGCCCTTCTTATTCTCCCTCCTGTCTGCTCACCTCTGCCAGAGATAGTTCTGTATTCTTGTTCCTGTCCTGCCCTGTTCTGTTTAGTGATTCTGGTGTTCTGACTTCTGCTTGTTTCCTGACTACCCTCCTGCCTGCTGTTTATGTACCTCGCTGCCCGATCCGGATTTGACCTCTGCTTGGTTTCCTGATTATGTCTTTGCCTGCCCAATTCTGTCCCTGTTTTGAATTTCCCGATTCGACCCTGCCTGACGGCTACTCTCATCGGACTGCAGCCTACCACAGCTAGTGATCACCTTGGGCCCCGTGTAATTCCAAATCCCTGTATAGGGGTTAAAGGGTTTCAGGGTTTTAGGGGTCCTGCTTGGTGAGTGGCTTCCCTCTAGCCTGTCCATTACAGCCCGTCTGAGTCTGTGGATCCAGGCAGGCGTTACAATGCCACAGCTGTACATCCAACCACTACCATTAGCCACTAGAAGATACAAAATTGGCACCGAAATGCGTTTTGGTTAATTTATCTTTCACCAATCTATCCCTCATTCAGCTCAAATGAATAGGTTTTCCTTTCTAGCATTGGAGAAGCACATGGACCCCGAGGATGGCCAGGTCCAATGATCTAGCCAGCTTCAGAACCATGCTTACAAGCTCTATAGCAAAGAGCTTGTAAGACTTGTGCTTCCTGCCTGGGAGACCGGCCACCAGTGATAGAGTGAAGAGGAGGTCATTATTTTGAACAGCATGCAGTATTATTATCTGTGCACTATACTGGAGCACACTTATAATTTGGCACTGTATGTCATTGTTATTTGTACACAATATGGCTGCACTCCATACGGGGTCATGGCTGGACTTTTGCAAAATATGTCCCAGTGCCCTCTAAACCAGGGGTGGGGAATTAATTTTTCCGAGGGGCCACATGAGAGTCCATGACTGGTGTGGAGGCCGAACCAATAGGCTGAAATTAATTCTGCTCAATATTATGAACATTTTAATTATAATTATTTAACATTAATAATAATAAATCGAGCAGAATTAAATATGTTGACATTCCCTATATAAAGCATGAATCCTGACATAGCTCCTTCTATACAGGATGAGCCCCCACATAATCTCCAAAATCTAGCATGAGCCTCCACACAGCCTCCTATATAGCATAAGCCCCCACATAGTGTCCAATATACAGTATGAGCCCCCACATAACCTCCGAAATACAGCATGAGCCCCCACATAGCCTCCTATATACAGCATAAGCCCCCACATAATGTCCAATATACAGTATACAACATGAGCCTCCACATTGCATCCTATATACAGCATGAGCCCCCACATAGCCTCCTATATACAGCATGAGCCTCCACATAGCCTCCTATATACATTATGAGCCCTCACGTAGCCTCCTATATACATTATGAGCCCTCACGTAGCTTCCTATATACATTATGAGCCCTCACATAGCCTCCTATATACATTATGAGCCCTCACGTAGCCTCCTATATACATTACGAGCCCTCACGTAGCCTCCTATATACATTAAGAGCCCTCACATAGCCTCCTATATACAGTATGAGCCCCTACATAGCCTCCTATATACAGTATACAGCATGAGCCTCCACATAGCATCCTACATACAGTATGAGCCAACATAGCCTCTAATATACATGAGCCACCACAAAGCCTCCTATATACAGTATAAGCCCTCACATAGCCTCCAATATATAGCATGAGCCTCCACATAGCCTCCAATATACAGCATGAGCCCTCACATAGCCTCCTATATACATTATGAGCTCTCACATAGCCTCCTATGTACATTATGAGCCCTCACATAGCCTCTTATATATATTATGAACTCTCACATAGCCTCCTATATACATTATGAGCCCTCACATAGCCTCCTATATACATTATGAGCCCTCACATAGCCTCCTATATACATTATGAGCCCTCACATAGCCTTCTATATACAGTATGAGCCCTAACATAGCCTCCTATGTACATTATGAGCTCTCATATAGCCTCCTATATACATTATGAGCCCTCGCATAGCCTCTTATATATATTATGAGCTCTCACATAGCCTCCTGTATACATTATGAACCCTCACATAGCCTCCTATATACAGCATGAGCCTCCACATAGCATCCTATATACAGTATGACCCCCTACATAGCCTCCTATATACAGTATACAACATGAGCCTCCACATTGCATCCTATATACAGTATGAACCCCCACATAGACTCCTATATACAGCATGAGCCTCCACACAGCCTCCAATATACAGCATGATACCCCACATGGCCTCCTATATACATTATGAGCCCTCACATAGCCTCCTATATACATTATGAGCCCTCACATAGCCTCCTATATAAATTATGAGCCCTCACATAGCCTCCTATATACATTATGAGCCCTCACATACCCTCTTATATATATTATGAGCTCTCACATAGCCTCCTATATACATTATGATCCCTCACATAGCCTCCTATATACATTATGAGCCCTCACATAGCCTCCTATATACAGTCATATGAAAATGTTTGGGCACCCCTATTAATGTTAACCTTTTTTCTTTAGAACAATTTGGGTTTTTGCAACAGCTATTTCAGTTTCATATATCTAATAACTGATGGAGTAATATTTCTGGATTGAAATGAGGTTTATTGTACTAACAGAAAATGTGCAATCTGCATTTAAACAAAATTTGACAGGTGCATAAGTATGGGCACCCTTATTAATTTCTTGATTTGAACACTTCTAACTACTTTTTACTGACTTACTAAAGCACTAAATTGGTTTTGTAACCTCATTGAGCTTTGAACTTCATAGGCAGGTGTATCCAATCACGAGAAAAGGTATTTAAGGTGGCCACTTGCAAGTTGTTCTCCTATTTGAATCTCCTATGAAGAGTGGCATCATGGGCTCCTCAAAACAACTCTCAAATGATCTGAAAACAAAGATTATTCAACATAGTTGTTCAGGGGAAGGATACAAAAAGTTGTCTCAGAGATTTAAACTGTCAGTTTCCACTGTGAGGAACATAGTAAGGAAATGGAAGAACACAGGTACAGTTCTTGTTAAGCCCAGAAGTGGCAGGCCAAAAAAAATATCAGAAAGGCAGAGAAGAAGAATGGTGAGAACAGTCAAGGACAATCCACAGACCACCTCCAAAGACCTGCAGCATCATCTTGCTGCAGATGGTGTCAATGTGCATCGGTCAACAATACAGCGCACGTTGCATAAGGAGAAGCTGTATGGGAGAGTGATGCGCAAGAAGCCGTTTCTGCAAGCACGCCACAAACAGAGTCGCCTGAGGTATGCAAAAGCACATTTGGACAAGCCAGTTACATTTTGGAAGAAGGTCCTGTGGACTGATGAAACAAAGATTGAGTTGTTTGGTCATACAAAAAGGCATTATGGAGGCAAAAAAACACGGCATTCCAAGAAAAGCACTTGCTACCCACAGTAAAATTTTGTGGAGGTTCCATCATGCTTTGGGGCTGTGTGGCCAATGTCAGCACCGGGAATCTTGTTAAAGTTGAGGGTCGCATGGATTCAACTCAGTATCAGCAGATTCTTGACAATAATGTGCAAGAATCAGTGACGAAGTTGAAGTTACGCAGGGGATGGATATTTCAGCAAGACAATGATCCAAAACACCGCTCCAAATCTACTCAGGCATTCATGCAGAGGAACAATTACAATGTTCTGGAATGGCCATCCCAGTCCCCAGACCTGAATATCATTGAAAATCTGTGGGATGATTTGAAGCGTGCTGTCCATGCTCGGCGACCATCAAACTTAACTGAACTGGAATTGTTTTGTAAACAGGAATGGTCAAATATACCTTCATCCAGGATCCAGGAACTCATTAAAAGCTACAGGAAGCGACTAGAGGCTGTGATTTTTGCAAAAGGAGGATCTACAAAATATTAATGTCACTTTTATGTTGAGGTGCCCATACTTTCCATCGGTCAAATTTTGTTTAAATGCGGATTGCACATTTTCTGTTAGTACAATAAACCTCATTTCAGTCCAGAAATATTACTGAGTCCATCAGTTATTAGATATATGAAACTGAAATAGCTGCTGCAAAAACCCAAATTGTTATAAAGAAAAAAGGTTAACATTAATAGTGGTGCCCAAACTTTTTCATATGACTGTATATTATGAGCTCTCACATATATACATTATGAGCTGTCACATAGCCTCCTATATTATGAGCTCTCACATAGCCCCCTACGGTATATACATTATGAGCCCTCACATAGCCTCCTATATACATTATGATCCCTCACATAACCTCCTATATACATTATGATCCCTCACATAACCTCCTATATACAGTATGAGCCCTCACATAGCATCCTAAATACATTGAGCTCTCACAGAGCTTCCTATATACATTATGAGCCCTCACGTAGCCTCCTATATAGATTATGAGCCCTCACGTAGCCTCCTATATACATTATGAGCCCTCACATAGCCTCCTATATAGATTATGAGCCCTCACATAGCCTCCTATATACATTATGAGCCCTCACGTAGCCTCCTATATAGATTATGAGCCCTCACATAGCCTCCTATATACATTATGAGCCCTCACATAGCCTCCTATATACATTATGAGCCCTCACATAGCCTCCTATATACATTATGAGCCCTCACGTAGCCTCCTATATACAGTATGAGCCCTCACATAGCATCCTATATACATTATGAGCTCTCACAGAGCCTCCTATATACATTATGAGCCCTCACGTAGCCTCCTATATACATTATGAGCCCTCATGTAGCCTCCTATATACATTTTAAGCCCTCACATAGCCTCCTATATACATTATGAGCCCTCACATAGCCTCCTATATACATTATGATCCCTCACATAGCCTCCTATATACATTATGATCCCTCACATAGCCTCCTATATACATTATGATCCCTCACATAGCCTCCTATATACATTATGATCCCTCACATAGCCTCCTATATACATTATGAGCCCTCACATAGCCTCCTATATACATTATGAGCCCTCACGTAGCTTCCTATATACATTATGAGCCCTCACGTAGCTTCCTATATACATTATGAGCCCTCACGTAGCCTCCTATATACATTATGAGCCCTCACGTAGCCTCCTATATACATTATGAGCCCTCACGTAGCCTCCTATATACATTATGAGCCCTCACGTAGCCTCCTATATACATTATGAGCCCTCACATAGCCTCCTATATACATTATGAGCCCTCACGTAGCCTCCTATATATATTATGAGCCCTCACATAGCCTCCTATATATATTATGAGCCCTCACATAGCCTCCTATATACATTATGAGCCCTCACATAGCCTCCTATATATATTATGAGCCCTCACATAGCCTCCTATATACATTATGAGCCCTCACATAGCCTCCTATATACATTATGAGCCCTCACATAGCCTCCTATATACATTATGAGCCCTCACATAGCCTCCTATATATATTATGAGCCCTCACATAGCCTCCTATATACATTATGAGCCCTCACATAGCCTCCTATATACATTATGAGTCCTCACATAGCCTCCTATATACATTATGAGCCCTCACATAGCCTCCTATATATATTATGAGCCCTCACATAGCCTCCTATATACATTATGAGCCCTCACATAGCCTCCTATATATATTATGAGCCCTCACATAGCCTCCTATATACATTATGAGCCCTCACATAGCCTCCTATATACATTATGAGCCCTCACATAGCCTCCTATATATATTATGAGCCCTCACATAGCCTCCTATATACATTATGAGCCCTCACATAGCCTCCTATATACATTATGAGTCCTCACATAGCCTCCTATATACATTATGAGTCCTCACATAGCCTCCTATATACATTATGAGCCCTCACATAGCCTTCTATCTACATACAAACATCCTATACACATGACAAGAATGCCACCACATACTCACCTCGTTCCCCCCCCCCCCCCCCCCCCCGCGCTCTCCTCTGGCCCCCGATGCACTCGCGCTACGCACAGCACACGTGTTGATGCCTATGCTGATTGGTGGAAGACGGAGCCAGTGGTGTGGACGGGTGACAGGGGAGGGCATAGTGCGGCCATGGGCCGGACTGGAACGGCCAGAGGGCCGGATGTTGCCTGCGGGCCGCACTTTGCCCAGCTCTAATCCAGCACATGTAATAATATAGAATACCCCTCTGCGCTGCACTCTACGGTATTGTAGTTATCACCATATATCAGTACAAGTCTTGTTGCCCCCTGAAGCACCCTCATGTCCCACTGAAATCTGTGCTCCCCCCAAATTGCTACACATATTCCTATGGACTAACAATAGGCTTCAGGTGTTGTCTCCATAATGAATGATTGATGAATGCTTCTCCTATCTCTTATTATTTCAGCGCTCGCTGCGTCCTCACAGGTCATTCACCAGACAATGCGCCATTTCCTACAGGGTCAGGAATATACTCCGACGCCTTTCTACGATGGGACAGTGGCTCAGCCGTAGGAGAGGGATGTCCAAGGAAGCCCACCGCCCCCGTCACATAACACAATGTGGAGGGGTCTTATCTGCACATTGGTATACATCCAAGACAATGCTAGACCTGATTGCCAAGAGGTGCTGCAGCAGCTGACCCCTGTGCTACTTAGAACTTCAAATAGAATTAACAAGTCTCTTGTCATTACTAATTAACTCCAAGATCAGAATAGAAGTGTCATTGTCTATTGGTTTCACATTATAGTATCGTCTGCCAAGAGGTGATGCAGCAGCTGTTTACCTATGCAAAATAAGATTTAGTAAAATAATCACTTACCCCCCCCCAACAAAACGGATAAACCAAGCATATTGCTGAACCTCATTGTTTCCTATTATGTCAGCACTGGACGTGCTGGGCTATACAGACCAAGGATAGAACTCTATGCAAGAGGTGCTGCAGCAGCTGAATTCACCAAGGATAGAACTCAATTCAAGAGGTGCTGCAGCAGCTGAATTCACCAAGTATAGAACTCTATTCAAGAGGTGCTGCAGCAGCTGAATTCACCAAGGATAGAACTCTATGCAAGAGGTGCTGCAGCAGCTGAATTCACCAAGGATAGAACTCTATGCAAGAAGTGCTGCAGCAGCTGAATTCACCAAGGATAGAACTCTATGCAAGAGGTGCTGCAGCAGCTGAATTCACCAAGGATAGAACTCCATGCAAGAGGTGCTGCAGCAGCTGAATTCACCAAGGACAGAACTCCATGCAAGAGGTGCTGCAGCAGCTGAATTCACCAAGGATAGAACTCTATGCAAGAGGTGCTGCAGCAGCTGAATTCACCAAGGATAGAACTCTATGCAAGAAGTGCTGCAGCAGCTGAATTCACCAAGGATAGAACTCTATGCAAGAGGTGCTGCAGCAGCTGAATTCACCAAGGATAGAACTCCATGCAAGAGGTGCTGCAGCAGCTGAATTCACCAAGGACAGAACTC
Source organism: Anomaloglossus baeobatrachus (assembly GCF_048569485.1). Lineage (NCBI taxonomy): Eukaryota > Metazoa > Chordata > Amphibia > Anura > Aromobatidae > Anomaloglossus > Anomaloglossus baeobatrachus. The sequence continues at coordinate 59,273,529 of NC_134364.1, read as the reverse complement.
CATGCAAGAGGTGCTGCAGCAGCTGAATTCACCAAGGATAGAACTCTATGCAAGAGGTGCTGCAGCAGCTGAATTCACCAAGGATAGAACTCTATGCAAGAGGTGCTGCAGCAGCTGAATTCACCAAGGATAGAACTCTATGCAAGAAGTGCTGCAGCAGCTGAATTCACCAAGGATAGAACTCTATGCAAGAAGTGCTGCAGCAGCTGAATTCACCAAGGATAGAACTCTATGCAAGAAGTGCTGCAGCAGCTGAATTCACTAAGGATAGAACTCTATGCAAGAAGTGCTGCAGCAGCTGAATTCACCAAGCAGAGAACCCTATGCAAGAAGTGCTGCAGCAGCTGAATTCACCAAGGATAGAACTCTATGCAAGAAGTGCTGCAGCAGCTGAATTCACCAAGGATAGAACTCTATGCAAGAAGTGCTGCAGCAGCTGAATTCACCAAGGATAGAACCCTATGCAAGAAGTGCTGCAGCAGCTGAATTCACCAAGGATAGAACTCTATGCAAGAAGTGCTGCAGCAGCTGAATTCACCAAGGATAGAACTCTATGCAAGAGGTGCTGCAGCAGTTGAATTCACCAAGCATAGAACTCTATGCAAGAGGTGCTGCAGCAGCTGAATTCACCAAGGATAGAACTCTATGCAAGAAGTGCTGCAGCAGCTGAATTCACCAAGGATAGAACTCTATGCAAGAAGTGCTGCAGCAGCTGAATTCACCAAGGATAGAACTCTATGCAAGAAGTGCTGCAGCAGGTGAATTCACCAAGGATAGAACCCTATGCAAGAGGTGCTGCAGCAGCTGAATTCACCAAGGATAGAACTCTATGCAAGAAGTGCTGCAGCAGCTGAATTCACCAAGGATAGAACTCTATGCAAGAAGTGCTGCAGCAGCTGAATTCACCAAGGATAGAACTCTATGCAAGAAGTGCTGCAGCAGCTGAATTCACTAAGGATAGAACTCTATGCAAGAGGTGCTGCAGCAGCTGATTCTTAGATTCATGACCCTCTAGGTTCTTGGTATTTGATTTAAGGGGATTTGACACCAAATATCGCAATATACATTATGAAATAGATCCCTTAGACCTGATGGCACTGGTGTACTTACCATATTATAATGGCTCTTTAATCCTCTTATTAAAATTAGCACTTTATAAGTCCAGGTAATATAAAAAGGGAAAACTTTAAATAAAGGTTATGTTGTTATCCTGACATGGATTTTTAAAGTAAGTACACCAGGTCTAAGGGGCCAATCAAATAAGGTATATAGTTTGTATTGTGAAATTTGGTGACAGGTCCCCTTTAAATCAGAAGTGTTCTACCTCATGCCTACTGCTAAGACTAGCACACCTGATTTAAAGGGGACCTGTCACCAAACTTCACAACACCTTATTAGATAGATCTCTTAGACCTGGTGTACTTACTTTGAAAATCCATGTTAGGATAACAACTTATTTTTTAAAGTTTTCACTTTTGATGTTAAGATGAGAACTTTATAAGTCCAGACTAAACATGCTCCTTTTAGTAAGAGGATCAGACAGCCATGACAGCATGGAATTGCAGGGTAAACACACCGGTCTCATCAGGTCTAAAACGTCTAATACTAATTTAGGAAGTTTGCATTGGGAAAAATGGTAGCTATATTCTCTTTAAATGAGGAGTGTAACCTGAAACCCACTGCTTAGGCTAAGTGACAGATTGATTAAAGGAAAGAGGTTCTGCAGCAGCAGCTATTGCACTTTAGGGGTTTTTTTGCACCTAAGTGTGAATGTTTTATGGAGTCAGTCCTGCCATGATTGTTATACCTGAAACCTTCTGCTTAGGCTAAGTGATAGTGATTATAATAAAGAGGTTCTGCAGCAGCAGTTATTGCATTTTATATATTTCTTTGCACCTAAGTGTGAATGTTTGATGGAGCCAGCCCTGCCATGATTGTTATACCTGAAACCTTCTGCTTAGGCTAAGTGACAGAGTGATTATTATAAAGAGGTTCTGCAGCGGAAGCTATTGCATTTTGTATATTTTTTTTTTTTGCACCTAAGTGTGAATGTATTTATATGGAGTCAGTCCTGCCATGATTGTTATACCTGAAACCCTCTGCTTAGGCTAAGTGATAGTGATTATAATAAAGAGGTTCTGCAGCAGCAGTTATTGCATTTTATTTTTTTAATGTTTTATGGATCCAGTCCTGCCATGATTGTTATATCTGAAACCCTCTTCTTAGGCTAAGTGACAATGATTATAATAAAGAGGTTCTGCAGCAGCACCAATTGCACTTTATTTATTTCTTCGCACCCAATTGTGAATGTTATATGGAGCTAGTCCTGCCATGACTGTTATAACTGAAACCTTCTGCTTAGGCTAAGTGACAGTGATTATAATAAAGAGGTTCTGCAGCAGCAGTTATTGCATTTTATTTTTTTAATGTTTTATGGATCCAGTCCTGCTATGATTGTTATATCTGAAACCCTCTTCTTAGGCTTAGTGACAGTGATTATAATAAAGAGGTTCTGCAGCAGCAGTTATTGCATTTTATTAATGTTTTATGGAGCCAGTCCTGCCATGATTGTTATAACTGAAACCCTCTGCTTAGGCTAAGTGATAGTGATTATAATAAAGAGGTTCTGCAGCAGCACCAATTGCACTTTATTTATTTCTTCGCACCCAATTGTGAATATTTTATGGAGCCAGTCCTGCCATGATTGTTATAACTGAAACCCTCTGCTTAGGCTAAGTGATAGTGATTATAATAAAGAGGTTCTGCAGCAGCACCAATTGCACTTTATTTATTTCTTCGCACCCAATTGTGAATATTTTATGGAGCCAGTCCTGCCATGATTGTTATATCTGAAACCCTCTTCTTAGGCTAAGTGACAGTGATTATAATAAAGAGGTTCTGCAGCAGCAGTTATTGAATTTTATTAATGTTTTATGGAGCCAGTCCTGCCATGATTGTTATATCTGAAACCCTCTTCTTAGGCTAAGTGACAGTGATTATAATAAAGAGGTTCTGCAGCAGCAGTTATTGCATTTTATTAATGTTTTATGGAGCCAGTCCTGCCATGATGATCCCCTCCTCCTCCTCTTCAGTCCAAAAAGCTGCCAGGCTGCCCCTGTGTGTGAGCAGTGTATTATAACAGGAGCAGCCTGTTTATCTGAGAAGGGCACAGCTGTAGCTCTCGCCTCTCCCCATTGGTTCCCAGCAGCGGTGGTAACACTTCCCATTGCTGGCTGGGGAGGGGGAGCAGGGACTGTGTCCAGTGCCAGGCTCTGCGCAGAGACACCAGCACCACCAAGGAGAGCTCCATGCACCAGCAGCAGCAGCAAGCCTGAGCCAGGAGCCCCGCACAGCACAGCCCCGCACAGCACAGCACAGCACAGCTCAGCTCAGCTCAGGGGGAGAGGCCACAGAGGATTGTGTGCAGAGAGGAGTGTCCTCTTACCAACCTGCTCCAACAACACAGCGCTGCTAGGCTGCCACTAACAGCCACACAGGGAGGAGGGAGGTGGCACCAGCTCCACATCTGGGGATCTCCATGAAGCCGCAGGATCCCTACAAACTCTGGGCTTTAAAGCAGCCCCCAGCCCCTGGATCCCCCAAAGCAGCCTGTAAGTAGCCTGGATATCTGGATGCATGCTCATTATTGCAGAGGGGAGGTCGGGAGGGGGGAAAGCAGAGGGGAGGGGGGGTCTGGTCTTTTAAACTGGATGAGACAAGTTTGCAGTCCCCATCTGGACTATTGCTGGTCTAACCCCCCCCTGGGGACATTGTCCAGACAACAAGGGGGCTCAGCAATGGAGTTTGATCCTGTTTATCAAAGAGCACCATTTGCAGTGGATCCCCTGTATTCCCACCTCTGTTTATAAACAATAACAACTTTGTTATTGGGGGGGAATCGACCGTGGGAAACAATGACCCAGGCTTGAATTGGCAGCTACATGGTGAAGGCACAGCCGGCAGGAGGGGAGAGGAGGGGGCTGTGATACAATGAGGGCTGTCTGCACTTCCTTAAACTCTGTGCAACCTGCTGCAGTTGGAACCGACAGGCCTGGGACTCACTGCAAAGGTCACAGACATTGCTCTACCCACAGCCCAGCAGGGGGCACAAATCAAGGGGCTTGGGCTGTGGGGGGTGTCTGCCTCCCTGCTCTACATCTTATGCCATTATTGCAGTTTAGATTAACCCTATATCACACAGTTATTATTTATAGAGCACTATTGATTCCATGGTGCTATACATGAGAAGGGGTAACAGAATACATATACAAGTTACAATAGACAGACTGGTACAGAGGGAAGAGGACCCTGCCCTCGGGAGCTTACATTCTAATTACAGTTAAACTATTTAAAGGGACAAATCTGTTTATAGAAGTGCAATATACATGGAAGATTAGGGAATATAAGCACTTTCTCCCACCTTCAGTGGCTGGTTTTGTTAAATTTAGGTGTAGTGTCCCTTTAAACTGCTGTCCTGGGCCAGATGCACCTGTATCTCCCTAAAAGCAGGCTTTGGGGAAGGGCACAATGTGGCCAGCAGTTGCACCCATGTAATAGATGGCTATAAATGGGGAAGTTGGAACTTTAAAAGGCAGCGAGCGGCGTGGTTGGCTGGTAGTTAGATTTGCTGTAACATATGGCATTAAGAGGAGCACAGCTGGAGGTAGCATTTCTATCCTAGTGAACTCAGAGCAGCTGACTTTCCAGCTTGCTGTGTAATTAGCAGAGCAGCACTCCTCCTCCTCCTCCCTCCCTGACACAGGGACACACTGCTGCTGCTGCTCACTGCTTGTCTGCTGGAGACCTTGTACTACAGACCATGGCAGAGACCAAAGCTAGCGCCCCTTAAAATCTCCCATGCCTCCATCCATCCCATTTCCCTTTTTGCAGAAGACGAAAGGTAAGACGTTGTCCCAAATCTCACTTTAACCTGGCGCGTAAAGTGTCAGAAACTATTCATATTTTAATGCAACTTTCGGGGTTGTAGAATTTCCGGAATGGTTTGCGTCTAGTTGCGCGGTGTCAATATGTATCCGTGATCCCGAAGTTTTAAGACCAAGCTGCCAAGGCTTGTGTTTTTAAAAGGCAGCAGTTACCATAACTACTTGATCGCTGCACTGACCAGGAGGGGGACAAAGCTTTGAAAACTGCCTCCTGGAAGCCATTGTTTATTTAAAATCAAGTTTTTCCTGTTCCTGGCAGGTGCAGTTATACATAAGAGGCTTCTTTTTAAAAATGCAACCTGCCATTGAGAAATGAGCAGTGGACGCTATGTGCTTAGGGTTTTTTTTTTTCTTCCGTATGTTGCCGCAGCGTGATTAGTTTATTGCAGCTGCTTAAGAGGATTTGGTTTACTGTAACATTCAAGTTTTTCCTGTTTCTTTAAACAGGTTATGAAGGAAGAATGGAGTTTCCAGACCATAGCCGCCAGTTGCTGCAATGTCTGAGTCAGCAGCGTCACCAGGGTTTCCTGTGTGACTGTACTGTTTTAGTTGGGGAAGCTCAGTTCCAGGCTCACAGAGCCGTATTGGCGTCTTGCAGCATGTACTTCCATCTTTTCTACAGGGACCAGCTAGACAAAAGGGACATTGTACATCTGAACAGTGACATTGTCACGGCCCCGGCATTCAGTCTGCTGCTCCAATTCATGTATGAAGGAAAGCTGGAATTCAACAACCTCCCGGTAGAAGACGTCCTGGCCGCGGCGAGCTATCTTCACATGTATGACATTGTAAAAGTCTGCAAGGGCAAGCTCAAAGATAAAGAACTCAATTCGGGAGAGAAAGCAACCGAAGACGGGTCTGACTTAGAAAAGGAGGATGGTTTTTTGGATATGGATGGACCCCGTGGATGTATCCTGGAGACCGGGGATAAAGAAAAAATGTCTAACGCTGAATGTGAGAAAGGAACCTGGAGAGAAAAGGTTGGTGGACTTCCAGGCTGGTCTCCAGACTTGATAGGTGTCAATTCGGTTTCTACAGAGGCCGTGTCATGTAAGACAGCAGCTGGAAAAACAAAGGCCAGTGTTAATAGTTCTTCATGCCCTTTGTCCCAGAGATCTGCTAACCATACACAGCCTCCAAGTGATGGGGATTGTGCTCTGGATTTGTCTTTCAAGCCAATGTCTGGGAGAGATTCCTTACACCCCTCCTACGTCTTTGGACAGCTGGCTTCCGACAGCCAGCAGCAGGGCACTGTGCCACTTGTTAAAGATGAACAAGGCTTGCTGTCAGAACAGGAGGACAGTGAAGCAAAGAGTCCAAAGAGTCAACACGTTGGGAATTCGGCCAAAAACCTAATGACAGGGTTAGGACACATGTTCACAGGAAATGGCAATTCTCACGTTAGGGAAGAGGACTTGTATCACGATCGAGACGAGAGTGAAGATGACATGGACTCGTCCGATCTTTCCACGTCAGGCGTCCTCGTGTCCCCGGGACAGATTTGCATATGTCCTTTGTGTAGTAAAGTTTTCCCGAGTCCTCACGTTCTTCAACTTCATCTCAGCTCTCACTTCCGAGACAGAGACGGTTCTCGGATCAAGATGTCTCCGGATGGTTCTGTCCCCACCTGTACGATATGTGGCAAAACTTTCTCGTGTATGTATACTTTAAAAAGACACGAACGTACGCACTCTGGAGAAAAGCCTTATACTTGTGGCCAGTGTGGAAAAAGTTTCCAATATTCCCACAACCTCAGTCGTCACGCTGTGGTTCACACGCGGGAAAAGCCACACGCGTGTAAGTGGTGCGAGAGACGTTTCACCCAGTCGGGTGACTTGTACAGACACATCCGTAAGTTTCACTGTGGCCTAGTCAAGTCTTTGGTTGTGTAGTAATAATAATTAAGGTCAATTTTCATTGTTTGATCCATTTTGAGCTCTGTAATAATAATCTGGAATGACACAGACCTCCTCCAAGGTGCCACCCCACCCCGACAATTATTTAATATATATATTTAATATTTTTTTTTTTTCTGCTGTTTTTTTTTTATAAGAATGTGGCAGACTACAAATGTGAAAAAAGGGGTCAATAAATCTCCATAAATTAAAATGCATAATAAAAATACCCCCCTAACATATGCACTCAGTACTAGAACTACCTATATAATGTCTCTATTGCCCTGCAGATGAATCAGAGCTGAGACTATCAATATACAACATATTGTGTTTAACTTATCAATAGCTCAACCCAACGCACGGCATTTTCAGCTCTGCTACATCTGCCTAATTGCAAACAGCGTGTCTTCTTCATAGACTGAAGTCTTCTATGCACATTTCAGTCCGCAGTATTGGTCCTTGGTATAGGTAAAGTATTGAACATTTTGAAAAATGTTTGGTTGCTTCGAAGTATTGACTAAGAAAAACTTCTAATATAATGTTTTCTGTACCCGGTTGACGACGTTTATCTTGTTCGCCTGATGAATTGTTCTCATTTTGGCTCAATTTATTAATATAAAAGTGCATAGAGCACAGTATAAGACCGTGGGCCTTAGTTATCAAGGCTCTCTTACAGACAAACAATCCTTGTCGCCCTTAGTAACCATTTGGAATGTTCAGATTTGAAATTGCGCTTTTGAATGGTTGCTAGGGGCAACAAGGCCAGGTTTTTATTTTTTTTTCTGACAGTTTTGGTAAATGAATCCCTTATGTGTTACCTCATCTGAAGCAGATGAAGAGTTTGGTATTTGCATCTAAGACAGTTGTACGATATAGAATTTCGTTGACTTGATGGCCCGATGACGGCGATCTGTTGCAATCCACTTAGGAAACATTGTACTTTCAATGTTTAACTGGTGTGATGACAAATGTCTTAAAGCTTATAGTATTCGACAAAGCTGGTTATACTCCCATGATCCTCTGCAAAGTCTTAAAGGGCGTATATATCACCCACAGGCAACCAATAAGAGATTGCCTCTTGGTCAGTCCAATTTGTAAACCCTGTCCGGGGGAAGAAGGTGGAGAGGGTTAAAAAATCAATAGTAGTCCCCCCCCAAAAAAAAAGTTAGCAAATTTCTAGGCACTTGACGCCGGTCCATCAATTTGTAAACCAACGTGACCGGGGGAAGAAGGTGGAGAGGGTTAAAAAATCATCAATAGTAAATCCCCCCCCCCCCAAAAAAAAAGTTAGCTAATATCTAGCTACTTGACGCCAATCCATCAATTTGCAAACCAATGAGGCGCGGTGGGGTAGGGGGAATTATGCACACATTTGTGGCTACTTGACTCTGGTCCGTCAATTTGTAAGCCAATGGGTCGTAGTGGGGGAGGAGGAATTAAAAACGCATCAATAGTAAACACCCCACTTCCCCAAGAGCAATAAGTTAGCAAATTTCTAGCTATTTGACTCCGGTCCGTCAATTTGTAAACCAATGTGACTGGGGGGGAGGGAATTAAAAAAACATCAATAGTAATGAACACCCGCCCCCCCCCCCCCCTTCCCCCCCCCCACACACTTCAAAAAATTTGAAAATTTCTAGCTACTTGACTCGGGTCCGTCAATTTGTAAACCAATAGGGCGTTGGGGGGTAGGGGCAATTCAAAAACATCAATAGTAACTCCCCCAAAAAGTTAGCAAGTTTCTAGCTACTTGACTCCGGTCCATCTAGAATGAAGGTAACAATGGTCTTATTGTTTTGCTATGGGCTGCAGCGTGTTTGTATCAGCATGACCTTATTATTGTCCTATGTAAATAGAGACGAGGACGAGGGGGAAAGGGGAGTCCTAAATCGAGAATAAAAACCCCCTTCCATCAAGGGAAGCGTCCCATTTTCTTCATAGAACAATATAGGTATTTTTATTTATTATTATTTTTTTTTTTTTTTTTTTTTTTTAAATTTCCAATGGCCGGCTTATGCCAAAAAAGTATATATATTTATTGAGAGTTCATTGGCATTTACAAAACGAGTGAGGCACTGTAACAGCAATGACAAAAATAATAGCAGATGCCCCTAACTGAGCTTAATGATTCCCAAATGTCCATGTAATGTGAGGAAATATATTTATACACCCCCACATCGCTCTTGTTCTGTGTTCAGATGTGACTTTCTCCCTAACTGCTGTTACATTCATGTTGAAGGTATGATATACAGCTCTAAAATATATATTACATACATACACCTATATTTTTTGTATTATATATATATATATATATATACTGTACATGTGATATATACACACCTATATTTTCTAAATATATATAATTATAAAATGTGTGCCGTGTCATATATATATATATATATATATATATATATATATATATTATATATATAATTTTAGAAAATATACGGGTATAATATATATAAAAAAGCGTGTGTGTAAATATATATATTTATTCAGTATATATTAAACACACACACTCACACCTATATAAATATATATTTAGAAAATATAGGTGTGTGTGTGTGTGTATCTATCACATATACAGTTATATATATTATACCCGTATATTTTCTAAAATTATATATATATATATATATATAATCTCTATATATACACTTTCTAAATATATATTTAGAAAATATTGGGGTATGTGTATAATATATAGAAAAGTGTGTATATTATATATATATATATAATATATATATATATATATATTATAGGTATATGTGGGTGTATGTAATATATATATACACTCAGTCATTTTTACTTTCTTTAATATGGGTGACCACCATTTTTCTTAGGCTTGAACAAGGTACAATGATTTTATTTACTGGTTAGTTATGTTATTTTGCTGTGATTTGAAAAAAAAAATAGCACTGAAAAAACCCTACTAAAATTAAGTTATTTTATTTGTCTTTTCTTTTTCCTTGTTTTTTTTTTTTTTTTTTCCTGACGGTACTTGATATAGTATTTATTAGTTTTTATTTGAAGTGAAATGATTTATAATGTAGAGATTCTATTTAGAGTTGTGTTCTTCTTCTTCTTTTTTTTTTTTTTTTAATTTACTCTTTTGAACGTCGAGCGATCATCCCCTGCAATGAGAGCTTTGCTGTATGTTTGTTTTATTATATTTAATTTATGTATACTTTGATAAAACATGGTAAATTTAATATTAGACACTGGCAAACAACAAGGAAAGTTTACATCCGGATGAGTGTGGACATAACTATGATATTAAAAGAAAAGGTAAAAATGATATAATATAAATCCAGTTGTGCAATGTCCAAATTACCTTTTTGTTTTTTTCCTGTTTGTTTAATAGCAATGTCATTTGCACTTATTTTTGGAGTCAATAACACTGATATCTTTTTGGTAGCTGAAAACAAATTTGCATATAGCATTTGTTTTTGAACACATTGCACACATGCAGTTTGGGTATAATAAATCTGTAATTGTTTTTTGATTTTTGTGTTTTTTTTTTGTTTTTTTTTTGTATCTGTACCTGCTCTGCAGAGCTGCTCATGGGTTTTTAACACTGGATGTGAAATAGAATCACACCAATGCTGTGAAATCACTGAAAATTATCAGTTCCTAGTTCTTCTTGAGGTGACAAAATATATAAGTAAAAGAGAAAAAAAAACACTAATTATTTCTGTATAAAGTTTTATACTATATAATATGTAGACAGACCTGTTGGCTTGGAATATATTTTATAAGAAAATATTTTGCTGTTCTACAGTTTTGTTTTTTTTGTAATTCTTTTACCTTTTTAGTTTGCGTGGTGTTTAATTTGTACAATTTTTTTTTTTTTTTTTTTTTTATTTTATTTTTGTTATTTCCAGCGTGTGTTTAAACTGACAATCGTGAATAGGATTGATGTCTTTATTTTTTTTTTTTTTTTTGTCCAAAAAAATAAAATCTAAATCTGTTTTATAAATTTTGTTTTTATTTTTTTTTTAACTTTGGAGAAATTTTGGCTTTGAATTACGTGTGTGTGTATATATTTTTATGATTAATAAAAACGGATGTTTACTACGATACAACAAGGCTGACTGATCTTAAACACTTTTACTTCAGGGTCGTCTTGGAATAGAGCAAATAATTTCCTTTTATTCGAAGCATCTCATGGTGCTCCATTTACTGGTGCTCCGTTTGATGTAAGAAGGAATGAAGGCTAAAGTGTGTTTAAAAAAAAAAAAAAAAAAAAAAAAAAGGCGGGGTGTCCGTCTTGCAATCCGGTGGTCTCTTACCAGGTTGGGGATAGCAGCATGGGTGGAGCGGGGTCACAGGAGGCAAGGGCGGTGGTGTTGCGGGTCTATGCGGTGGGTGTCCCAGATGCTGTTGTAGGCAACTTCCAGAAACTGTCGGCGGTGTGGATTAAAAAAAAAATGTCGCCCGGAGTTGGCGCATTTGCAGATATGATCTCGGCGGGTCATTGAGCTGTTGGCGCATGCGCCATCAGCTCAATGACCAGCCAAGATCGTATCTGCTCATGCGTCACCTCTGGGCACCTTTTTTTTTTTTTTTTTTTTTTTTTTTTTTTTTTTTTTTAATCCGCTGTTGGTAGATCACTGGGTTGGAGGCAGCGCGTGCACAGATGAGATCTTGAGAGGAGAGTTCTATCTGCGCACGCACCGCCACCAGGCGGCGTTATTTGAACTAACAGTTTCAGGATGCTTCTGCCTCGAAGCCCGCTGCTGCAACGGCCCCAGCGCAGCATCTGCCTCCTGTGATCCCCTCTCCACCACCTCCCGGTAAGGTCCGTTTGGATTATAAGACTCACCCCTCATTTTCCTTCCAATTTTGTTGGAAGGAAAAGTGCGTCTCATAATCTGAAAAATACGATACTTCAAAATTTTTATTATATTATGACAGCAAAGTGCTTTAAAAAAATAAATAAAAAAAATATAGATAATATATATTACAATTCAGGAGGTTTACATACAAACAAGTAAGTCACGGTATAGAAAATACAATAATTAGAGAAAAAAATTACTTTAAAGTTCAAAATGCCATATTCTTCAGTGACCTCACTAGTTAAATAAATATTGAAAATCATTCCACCCACCAAAAGGGATTCTTCTGTTTTCCGGGTGATGTGTTCCTTGGTGATGTTGTTTACTGACATATCTCACCACGCATCAGGGCATTGGAACAGCTGCACTTTTCACGGCCGTAACTTGGAGATCAAAAGTTTGTGAACTTTTTTAATTAGCTTGAACTATCCCTTTAACTATGGCTGCTCTTGCTTTGGTGACATCTGGCAGCCTGAGGCCACTTTGATACAGAACTGAAAGGATTCAGATATGGCGCTGGTAAGCACCTCTGCCATCAGCTTCTCTCCTGGGAACACCGGACTAAGGATTAAACACCCTTTTTTATTTCTTCCTAGCATCTGATATTAAAAAAGGACTGTTGGGCTGCCGAAATTGCTAGTATGGTTGACTTTGATTTAAAGCGCCACTCCAGCGGGGTTTTCTCTTTTTTTTTTTTTTTTTTTTTTTTTTTTTTTTTTCTTTTTTTTTTCAGTCCTGGAGTAGCGCTTTAAATCAAATTCCCCCTCGCCTTGGGCAGCTTTAACTTTTACCGACGCCGTTTCGGTCCCGCGGTGCTATCTTGTACTCGTAACTTTTGACTTGCCAGAAGTTACTTCACAAGGTCTCAATGCAAGTCTATGAGAGCCAGAACAAGGTTTTCATAGACTTGTATTGAGTTGTGACCACTGGCATGCTCCATGAAACACCTGAAGATGCCGATGAGTCACAAATCGCCGGAAACAGACCTTTGCAATGCTGGAGACATATGAAGACGGCGGCAGGTGAGTATAAGACCAGGGGCAGGGGACTGACATTTAAACCACCACACAGTGGTGAAATAAAACACTGGAGAGGTGCTTAAATGTATATGGTCACCTTCAGGCATATAGATCCTAACTTGCTACACAATGGGGAAAAAAACCCTCAATGACTTAAGCACGACCATCTAAATATTCATCCACCTAATATATTGCAGTCATCATGTTATAAAGCGCTGTGTACTTACAATTATTCATTTTGCCTTTGTACCCAGATTATTCTTTTTCATTAGGTCTGACATCACGTGATTAAAAACAGACTAGCTGAATCCATCTAAGCTCTATGTAGAAACTGAAAGTTTCTTTTCTCTGCATGAGTCAGTATTGGAACTACAAATCTAGATCACTGAAAAAACTTTGTAGCTCTAATGATGACTTTTGAAGAAAAAAAGACTTCCCGTTTCTACATAATGCTGAAGATTCAGCCAGCCTGTTTTTAATCATGGGATATCCTAGCCCTAATGGAAAAGAGAAGAATTAATTGGGTAGAAGGGCAAAATTAGAAATTTGTAAGAACATTGTGCTATATAATATGATGATTACAATATTTGGATGTGAATACTTCTATAATGAGGACTTGCCATAAATATGTAATTTACTTTCCTGGACTTAAGGCCGCAGTTCTGAATCTGATGTTGTTTTTCTTTATTCCTGCACCTCTGTTTTCTTCCCTGTATGTGAATCCCATCCTTTTAGCCAACTGGGCGCTTCCTTGAGGACCACTGTTATCAAGATTTTTCTATTCTATGGAGATCACTACAAATTTTGGTATAGTTTACCTGTTTTTACTAAATTAAAGCTAAATAGAAGTAATTTGTTTTTTTCTTTCCTGAAAATAGTACCACACATCAGAGTTGTTTGGTCTTGCAGCTCTGTACCAAACAACCTGTCTATGATTGTGGCGCTGTTTTTTGCAAGAAAGTGATTGTTCAGCTTCATAGTTTTAAGGTTGGAAGAAGGCACAAATCCAATTATCACAATCCATAACCTAACAAGTTGTTTTGTTTGTTTTTTTTTGGGTTTTTTTTCTCCCTGCTCTGCCCCCTTTGATGTTCCTTTTGAAATCATGAATAGTATATTGTGTATGTTGCAGTCATATAGGAGCTTTGACAGCTGGAATGATACAACAGTGACTGAGCTGCTCCTCTGGAACAGCTGGACAACTCCAGCTGCTCTAGAACAGCTAGACGATACCCTCAACCCCACCCCATCACCACCAGCATCTCCTGCACTAGAACAGCTGGACGACTCCTGCAGCTACTTCTGTGGAACAGCTGGATGATTCCAGCAGCTGCTGCTCTGGAACAGCCAGACACCCCCTTCCTCTAGCAGCTGCTGCTCCAGAACAGCTGGATGCTGACCCCCCCCCAGCAGCTGCTGCTCTACAACAGCTGGACGAACCCTGGCAACTGCTGCTCTAGAACAGCTACACAGACCCTGCAGCTGCGGCTCTAGAACACCTGGATGACCAAGCAGCTGACAAGCTCCAACATATGGGGACATTCATCAGTCAATTGAGTCTGTATGTAAAATTTTAAGGAGGGATATTTTTGGCACAAAGCAACTTTTTTTCTTTATTTTTTCTTTTTAAAGTGGTATATCTATCTCCAAGATCCTATCCTAATATGTAGTAGATATAATTATTAGCAAATACCTCCCATTAGAAATGTAGTACAGTTGTTCTGAGTCACTGCCGCTTACCTCAAGTGCAGGGCATTGCAGGACCTTAGTTGCTCGTGTTCATACCCATGGATACCTAAGCCTTATGTGCGCACGTGTGCGTAATTCATGCAGTTACACTGCGCTTTGTAGCGCAGCGTAACTGCATGCGTCCTGCGTCCCCTGCACAATCTATGGAGATTGTGCAGGGGCCGTGCGCACGTGGCATATTAGAACGCAGCGGTTTGGCTGCTGCCCGAATCGCTGCGTTCTAAAAAGTGACATGTCACTTCTTCCGTGCGCTTTGCCGGCAGCCCCTGCTCTGTCTATGGCAGGAGCTGCAGGCAGAGAGCACGTGCTCGCCGGCACCATGCGCTTCAGAACGGAGCTTTTCAGCTGCGCTCTGAAGCGCACCTTTTAGGTGCAGTGCAGAGCGCACACGTGCGCACATAGCCTTACTGTGACTATATGCATTGTCGTAACTATGGATAGTCCTGCAATGCCCTGCACATGAGGTAAGTGAGATGGTTCATCAGGAGAACTATACTATGCTATATCTATGTAGAGGCCCAAAGTGTTCGGTGACAATGGCACAGCGTGGGTTGGCAGTGCCCCAGACAAGGCAAGTATTGTGTCCCCTTCAAAAAGTAGAAATGCCCCTTTAGTAAAAATGCCTTTCAAAATGTTACACCTCTGTGGCGCCCCCTTGCTGCGGGGACTGCTTCATCACGCCTCACCTGTGGACAATGGAGAGTAAAAGCTTAAGGAATTGTTTACAAAGACTGCACCCAATAGTTGTATGACAAATTTATCAAAACCGTCTATGGTCAAGGACAACTGTAACAACCAATCACAAAAAAAGCTTTTCATTTTTCCACAGCAGCTTAAGAAATGAAGGCAGAGCTGTGATTGGTTGTTCTGGACAATGCAAAGTTTGGAAAAATCTGGTTGTCTAGCAGAAACCTGTCCTTGTCCATAGCAACCAATCACAAGGCTGCTTTCATTATCAAAGAGTGGTGTTTGGACTGTGGTTCGTTGCTACGGGCAACAGGGTTTGTTTTTGGTAAAGCAGGCCCATGTTTTTAAAGCCTTACAAAGCCAGACTAGGGTTTTTGTGACCACATTACTGCTTCCATCTGTACAGCACGTCCGCTATTTTATTGTAATCATTTAATTGCACATATAGGAAAGATCAAGAAGATCTAATGGATTACTCCGGAACAGTGATCAGCCTGTACTACCATGCTCAATACTCTGAACTAGCAGTTGGATGTGACTCAGTCAATGGGGAACTCGAACATTTTTCCTGGAAATTTTCCGGAAAAAGGCTGAAGTCCCCCAATGACTTCCATTATACTCGGGTACTCAAGTCGTAACCATCCAACTGCTCGTTAGGAGTACTGAGCGCCTGAGCATGGTAGTGCCCGTTCATCACTAGTTACGAGTACTGAGCACCCGAGCATGGTAGTGCCCGCTCATCACTAGATACGAGCACTGAGCACCCGAGCATGGTAGTGCCCGCTCATCACTAGTTACGAGTACAGAGCACCCGAGCATGGTAGTGCCCGCTCATCACTAGATACGAGCACTGAGCACCCGAGCATGGTAGTGCCCGCTCATCACTAGTTACGAGTACAGAGCACCCGAGCATGGTAGTGCCCGATCATCACTAGTTACGAATACTGAGCACCTGAGCATGATAGTGCTCACTCATCACTAGTTACGAGTACTGAGCACCCGAGCATGGTAGTGCCCGCTCATCACTAATTACGAGTACCGAGCACCCGAGCATGGTAGTGCCCGCTCATCACTAATTACGAGTACCGAGCATGGTAGTGCCCGCTCATCACTAATTACGAGTACCGAGCATGGTAGTGCTCGCTCATTACTAGTTACAAGTACAGAGCACACGTTGGGAACCATTCCATGTCTGAGTTTTTTTGAGAAGTTAGAAAAATAAATCCTTTAATCTTATTTTTGCGGAAACTTCTTCAGGAAATGCTCCATTTTTGAGAATTTTTTTTCTTTTTCTTTTCTGGAATTTGGCATTTGAGGGGTTTTCGTTCCCTTCCTATTTGCAGCCCTCCGATTGGACAATCCCTAGTTTGGAGCGGATTCCATCAGAATCCACTTTAAACATGTGACATAAAATGTATTTATTTTTTTTTCCTCGCATAAAGCAGTTTGTAAAACCTCTTCTTCAGGCCACGTGCACACATTGAGTATTTGGTGAGGTTTTTTACCTCAAGATTTGTGAGTCAAGACTAGAAAAAGTATAATAAAAACACGGGCACCATTTCTGCATTTTGTTTTATACCCTCCTGATTTTGGCTACAAATACTGAGGTAAAAAAACTGCCCAAATACTCAGTGTGCACGCGATGTCAGAGAAAACTAAATGTTTAGAAGGAAACTTCATATAAACAGCAATGTGGATAATTTCATTTCTTTTTTTTTTTCTTTTAACGAGGATTTTGGAGTTGACCCGCTTCCAAAAATATCCACAAAAAAAACAAAATGTAAAGGAGTCTAATTTGTACACTTGTTTGAAGGTTAGACCTAATTTAGACGTCCAGTTTTCACACTCCGAGGATGGACCTCGATCCACGGACCGGTCGTGGGTCACCTCCGTATATGAGTCTGCCAAGTTCAGGTCAAGAGGTCCATGTCCGGCCCGTGCATATACAGATGCCTGAATTCAGACGTTGAGGCAAATTATTTCACAACCGGAATCAAAACATTGCCTTATGACCGGCTGCTACTCAGTAGGTTCTAGAAATGCTGGGACTTCCCTGCCGCTTGCTCGATCATGTCACCTCTGTCCTGGGTATTTCTGCAGTCAGGAGAACGCTGGCAAGCAGCGGAATGACTAGATAACACATAACTAAAATAGATTTTTACGAAGGGTCAAAGCAATGTCATCTCCTTCTCAAATTCATGAGGGCTGTCCGGCGGAACTCGTTCTTCCTGTATCTTATGTTTTGTCTACAGCACCTGAGCAGCCGTAAAAACTCGACTGTGGCACCAGGACATCTCTGGGTCATCCACTCCATGCGGTGAAATCTGGGTATGGCTTGGGGCTTAGGTGCAATTATAAGATCCATCTGAAGAACACGGTAATTTTGTCTATTTTATGCAAGTGAGGCACTAAAACAGCTGTTCCTTCCTCAGTCTTGAGGAACAACAAGGCTGATGAATGGGTTTATAAAGAAAGAACGCACTGCAAGAAAAATACTAAACTGGGTTTGTTCATGTTAAGGATGCTGGGTGCCATGGAGCAACGGACAAGTTTAGATTTTAGGCTTCAATGCACATTAGATAAGTCAGCTAACCCTGACAGTATTGTAGAGATGGTCGAGTTCCTATGTTGTTTGATGCTCTATGTGGTCTACCTGTGCTGCGAAAGGTGTTTTGTACTAAACATATATGATGTTGATTGTTATAAATGTGTCTTAACATGTAAATTCTGTTAGTGGACTGTAGGTTATAGATGTAGATCAGGGGCTGTTTACTAGGCGGCGTTACCTAGCGGGCAGGCTGGAGCAGCTGTAGATTAGATATCAGTTAGGACAGGGTTAAGTTGAGGTAGAGAAGGATTGACAGGTGGCAAGTGGGTTGCTTAATAGTGCGGGCTTCATGGGATTCTAGTTGTGGATAGGGTTCAAGTAAGAAAAGATGTGGCCATTTTGTCAGATACCCTGAGGTAACCTCAAGAGGGCCGGAGCCTACGGCTCACCCCAGTAGCGGGCTTAGAGAGTCGTGCGACTAGAAAAGCTGTCGGGGCCCAGAAGCGGACGAAGGTGTAAGGAAGAGTGGGAAAAGAGGCACAGATCCAGCAGCTTGAGGACAATTTCCAACATAGCAAGGAACAGGTTGAGAAAGATTACCCCAGAAACAGAATTAGAACCGTGAGGAGTGAGGCCATGTCTGTCATAATGGTGTGAAGAATAAACTGAACAAGTTAGGTTGGCAAGTGAGCTCTGGTGTTGTGTAGGTTAATATTTTGCCTACAACAAGGTTCAGCAGTGAGGTGATTAACAGCAGCCTGAAGTAACCAGTCAGCATCATGCACCCCACTGGAAGTCACACCCGTACATGGAGACTCCTTCGGGAAGGAGCGTGGCGCCCATACGCCCCGGTGTCAGAGCCGTCCTTCAGAGTCTGTCAACCATCTTAAGTTTATGGGGGCCTCCCATCTCATTTGTCAGGGGAAAGAACGATCTATGAGATGGATTTTCTACAGCGGATCCTTTTGTTCTCCGGGTGATAAGCCAATGCAAAAAGGAGTTCATCCGAGCTGAGCCAATATAAGGGGAATTTTCTAGCGAGAATTGTCGGCCAACAGCTGTCTAATCTGGCCAACTGTAGAGGAGCAGACTGAATCCTTGCACATGGAGAAGCCTATCAATTGTGTCTAATATGGTATATAGTTTTACTTCTGTTTTTCACATATATTTTTTTTTTTTTATCACAAGTCATTGTAGGAAATGTTGCTACAACTGTTCTATGGAAACCAGAAGAAAAACTATAAGAGGTTAAGAGAAGAAAACCTAAGAAAAGTCCAGCATGTTGTGGAAGCTTGGCAGTTCACGTCACGTTGAGCGGTCTGTTATGGAAGACGCACACGTCACGATCACATTGTCTGATTAGGACTTTTATTTATTTTTTTTTTTTTTATTGGCCAATTTTGTAAAATAACAAAGCAGCCAATTTGTACCCTGGCTCAGGGAGCTTTCCCCAACTTCAAAAGTATAGACGTGTCTTTTATTATCTTTCCTCTTGAGTTGGCAAATTCTAACATACCAGCTTTACAAAAAAAAAAACCCACAATTTTATGATAGTCTGTCGGGAGATGTTTGTGCTAAATGTGTCTGTAGCCCAGTGGTTGTTATGTGAATCGCGGTCTATGGAGGGTTTTTGCTCTCTAAAGGTGTATAGGGAGACATGTCCGTGTAGGGGAGCAGGAGAGGAAGCAGAGATTGGGGACCTGACTTGGACAAGTCAGAGACGATACTATAGGGCCCAATACATCAAAGCTTCTATGCCAGAATCATACAAAACTTTGAAAAGTTGCATAATTTGGTGCAACTGGAGACTGAGCTAAAATGATGCAACTTTTGGCGTTCTCAAGCTAGGACAAAGTGGGTGTAGGTGGGACGGGGCATGGTGACTGCCGCTCATTAAATTCATGACAAGCGGTGGCGGTCGTTATACAACAAATCTGTCATAATGTGACTAGGATAGCAAGGGACAGGGGGTCCAATACTGTTGCTCAAGCTAGGGGAGCCTAGGCTATCCCTAGCCTCTGGATTACGCCTGATGGTGGAGATGCCAGAGTCTCGTACCTTGCAGTTCTCCTGACCAGAACAAACCTGTCCCCTTCCCCAACCAGGGAAGGAAGGGACAGAAGTGAGATGGTAACACAGATAAATATAAACCTGGAAAAAAAACAAAACTCATACACACTGCAAACTCGCAGAAACAAACTGTAAGAAACAAAAGAGAAAAGCAAGAGAAGGAAGGCAGCAACAATAAGACAACAAAGGTTAACACCACAGCACTAAAGAACAACAGCCACCAGTTAGTCTGGAACACAACACATCACTAGACCAGTATAGATAAACTATATCTGGCATTAAATGAAGGGTCCAATCAGCAGCATAGATAGGAGGGGACAGAAGGTGACTGGCTCCCGCATACCAATGTGTGTGTTGACGCCTGAGTCTTCCTGCACTGATCACAGACCTCAGAGAAGTTAGCAGGCAAAGTGCCAGATACTGTTGTCTCCACAGATCCTGATGCCGTCATGACAGTCGGTGGAGTAGGATTTGTGGCACAGCGCACACAGAAGTGCACGCCACATGTCTGATGCTCCTGATCCATAAAGAGGCATGCACCACTTCATGGATCAGAGTGTCTGACTCCAGCATCTCCTCCTTGTTCACGCCAATCTTGATGTAACAGGCCCATAGTCCCCGGCAGCCTTTTAGAATACAACATACAGTGTTGCAATAATATAACCAATGTCCAATTCCTGATGCCAGTGGGGCAGGCACTATGAACCTGATGATGGGTTTCCTTTAATTTGGAAAGAAAATTGAAACTATATAAACAAAAGTAGAGTTTTTGTGAAAACGTTAGAGCCCCATCTAGTGGTTGCATGCAGAATTGCAGGGTGATGTGTTTGGCAGTCGGCATGGAAACTGCCCATTACTGGAATAACTGACAATAACTGCCTCATTCTTGAGAAATACAGTCATGTGTCTACTCACATGTATAATACCAGACCCGCCAAGTGTGCCTATTTTGGCACTAAAGTGAGGATATCCTTAATCTTTACTACATTTAGCTACATTTTATCAAATAGGGTGATATGAACTATTTGTCCCATTTGATACACATATTTACACTTTTGCATTGATTTATTTGCATAATATATACCTACAGCTGCGATGAAACCTATCCGACTCCCCGTTGCAAATTGATTTTTTTTTAGCAAATTTTCCAAACCTTCTGCTGTTTGCAATAAAGCAATCAACCAAGAACAGTCTAAATAGCTCAATACAACTAATGCAGCAAGTGATCTCTCCAAATTCAGCACAAAATTCCCCTTCTACTAACTATGGCAGAATTATTCACCTCCTTCATGACTAGCATCTTTAGTACTTAGTGTCCCTCTGGCTGTTGTGACCTGATACAAACATGATGCATAGCCATACACCAGCTTCTGGCAGTGTCTCCTAGGAATCTTTGCTCGTTCATCATAGGCAATGGCTTCCAGGTCATCAATATTGCTTTTTCAGATCTAATCAATTTTTTTTGAAGGGGATTCAAGTTAGGCAACTGTGATGGCTTCTCATAAATCTTCCCACCTTTGTACAAACCTCTCTTTTTTTTTTTTTTAAACATTTTGTGCTAGCACCACCTGCAGTAAAGGCAGCACTGGTGCACATTCATCTGCCCGGGGTCTACAGGAAAATGGCACCGCGTGCAGCGCATGTGCACTCTGAAATCCAGTTGTCTTCAGTAAAATGACACCGCGGACGGTGCATGCGCACACTGACATCCAACAGTCTTTAGCAAAATGGCACCGCGGGCAACATATGCGCACACTGACATACAACAGTCTTCAACAATATGGTACTGCGAACAGCACATGCGCACACTGACATCCAACAGTCTTCAGAAAAATGGCACCGCGGGCAGCACATGCGCATACTGACATCCAACAGTCTTCAGAAAAATGGCACTGGCACTGGCAGCACATGCGCACACTGACATCCAAGAGTCTTCAGTCAAATGGCACAGCAGGTGGCACATGCACAAATTGAGATTTTGGCTCATCATTGACCCGAGGTCTGAATCTGTGCATGCAGCCCCTGGGACCTTTATGCTGAAAACCGTTGGATGTCTGTGCGTGCGCTGCCCACAGCCCTATTTTGCATAAGACCCCAGGGAGATGAATATTCACAAGTGCTGACCTTGCTGCGGCTAGTGCTAGTGTAAAATTTAAAAAAAGAGGCTAGAATAAATGTCGGGGGGGGGGGGGGGGCACAGCTGCGCCTCAGACCCTACCCACCGATGCACAAAATGGATAGAACACCAAAACGTCTATACTGAATTAAACAAACACCAGGCTGTGGATTTCTTCAGTGCAGGTATCTAATAAATCAGTATATCAGACGCGTTATGGCCGAATCTTTACTTTAACATATTAAATCATGATGACCGGTCCTCTTAAGGCCCCGTTACACACGATGATATTGCTAGCGATCTCGTTAGCGATGTGACACGCCCAGATCGTTGTTGCGATTTGCCGAGATCGCACATAGGTCGTTTTGTAGCGGTCATACGTACCCATCTCACAAACGACGCTACATCGTTAAGCGATATATTGTTTGACCAAGGCGGTCGTGTGGATGTTCGTCGTTGGCAGGGTGTCAAACGTAGCAATATGTCTGCTGCGATCCAAACGATGAACAATATTTTGAAACTGAATCAACGATTTTCACCCTATTTGCGATCGTTCGGAGTCGCTCGTGTCACACACAACGATGTCGCTAACGATGACAGAAGTGCATCACGAAAATCGTGACTCCGACGACATATCGTCAGATAAATCGTAGCGTGTAACGCCGCCTTTACTGTATGAAATGAAAGTAGATTTCTGCAGAACATGTATAGGTAGAGATATAGCCATGGAAGGTGCAAAGATACCTGGTCCTGGTGCTGGAGAAGACCCAAAGAGCCTGGTATAAATGTCACCTGGAAGGTGGGTGCCACGGTACAGATCTCACGTTGGATTCGGGGGTATGTTATGCCTTTGCTTTTAGGTTAATGTTGCCATATTGTATGTATACTGTCACATAGTAATACATCGAGAAGGATGCTCTGGAGGAGACTAAAGCATTACAGGAGTCCTTGCAGTTATGGATTTGCTGGAACGGTGGAGTCACAGACAGCTGCAAAGTCACCAGTTGCCTGGCTCTGCAATACGTATTATCAATCCAAGCGCACTTTGCTGTTCATACACGACCGTCTCTTCCAGCTCGCCTATTGCCAAGAGGCAGTGGACAGATAATGGCAGGCGTCCAAGAATCCATGCAAATAACAAAGCTACAGACGCTTTTGTACATTGTCATTACAGATGCCCGGGACACATTGAAATGAGTTTAGTATGGCAGAAGAGATCCTAAATAGAAACCTCAGTGTTACAAGACATTCTGTGCATAGGCAGCAAGGATATATGGATGGTTCAGTGCGCACCATCTTGGCATACTCCGTTCTGCTTCATTAAAGGGAAATATTAATGCATACAAATATCTGTGAGTTGTCATTGAGGTTGGGAAGAAGCTGTCACGCAACACGAGTTCCAGGTTCTGTTTCATGCCCTAAACAACACCTGATTTTGCAGATGGCGCCTGTAGGAAGGCTGCCCATGAAACTTCTGGGCTTCCCGACAACCTAAAATTCCTGCCCTCCTCCAGTATTGCAATCAGCTGTGCTTTCAGAAACCAGCCAGAAGCGTAACGAGAAGAAGTCCCCCACCTACCATGTGCCGTGACTGAGCCTCCATAGTCACTACGGCCTGGATGCGATTGCTAGTTTTGCACCTCTTTAGGTAAGCGCTTGTACACTGTCACAAGGAGTTTAGCACAAAACATTCCAACTGTCATGGCGGTGTCAGGCTCTGTTCACATTGCAGAGTTTGACACTCTGTCTGGTGGTTGCTTTGGTATTTCTGATCAAAAGCATCGACCTGCTGTCTGCTCATTCATAGACAGGCTAGCACTTTAGGTGTATCTGATCACACAATTGTAACTTTGTAAGAAAGCCAATCACTTATGCTCCTCTCATTTTTAGGCTGGAGGAGATCTTCTACCTATGCCAACTATAGTTTATGCTGAGTTGTGGTGTCCCAGACTTGCTGGAGAAAGAGTTGCTTTGTGCTTGGTGTTGTTGGGGAGTTACCCGTCATCTTATTTATACCCGGCTCTTGTTTTCGTCCTGATCTCTTAATGTCTTTTACCTCTGCATATGTGTGCTGTGTGACAGAGTTTTGGTTTCCCCTGTTTGCCTATTTCTGTGAGTTAATGTGATATGGGTATAAGATCAGGGCTGGTCAGGAGCAGGGCCAGGAAGGAGACTCAGACATTCCCATCATTAGGGGTATCTCTGAGAATAGGGATAGCACAGCGCCCCCTAGTCTGAGGGTCATCTTAAGGGCCCCCGATTTCCCACTATCCCCATAGTCATTCGTAACATACACATGGTCAAAATTGTAACTCTCAATGAAGCCTCTGTACCTGTCTACAGGTCCTTGTGAGCAAACTTCTCCAACTGTATTAGGGATAAAGGAGCCTTCTTCAGACTGCAGGTTTCAGATCCTTACAAAAATGTTCAATAGGATCAGGGTTCATAGTAGCCACTTCAGAATAGTCCAATACATTGCTCTTAGCCATTCTTGGATGGTTTTAGCTTTATATTTTGGGTTATCCTGTTGGCGGATCCATGACCTGTACCTCAAGCTTTCTGACACTGGGCAGCACATTTCTCTCTAGAATCACTTCATAGTCTTGAGATTTTATTTTACCCTTCACAGATTCAAAACACCCTGTGCCAGATGCAGCAAAGCAGCCCCAGAACATAGAGCCTCCTCCATGTTTCACAGTAGGTACAATGTTCTTTTCTTTGTAAGCTTAATTTTTCCATCTGTGAACATAGTGCTGATGTGACTTGCCAAAAAGCTCCAATTTTGTCTCATCTGTCCACAGCTTTGTTTATGGCTTGTCAATATGCATTTTGGTAGCTTCCAGTCTCACATTTTAATTATTTGCTTTCAGCAGCCGTTTCCTCTTGAGTCATTTTCCATGAAGTTCACTTTGGCAAAGACCGTGATGGATGGTGCGTGCTGACACGGATGTACCTTGAACTTGAAGTTCACCTTTAATCCCTTTAGAAGTTTTTTGGGCTCTTTTGTTACAATTCATATTATTTATCATATCTTCAATATTAGCTGCAATTCCATATATCTTACATTTTTGAATAATATGTGCAACTGCACTAACAGGAACATCAAGCTGTTTGGAGATGGTCTTATAGCCTTTACCTTTAACATGCTTGTCTATTATCTTCTTTTTAACCTCCTGAGACAACTCTTTAGCTTTGAGGTCCATGTTCAGTGTGGTACAGATGATGATCCCAAATAGCACGGTGACTTCTTTTCACCCTGTAATAATAAAAATAATATTTATTCACTTATATAGCGCTATTAATTCCACAGCGCTTTACATACATTGATAACACTGTCCCCATTGGGGCTCACAATCTAAATCCCCTATCAGTATGTCTTTGGCGTGTGGGAGGAAACTGGAGAACCCGGCGGAAACCCAAGCAAACACAGGGAGAACATACAAACTCCTTGCAGATGTTGTCCTTGGTGGGTTTTGATCCCAGGACCCCAGCGCTGCAAGACTGGGTTACTACTACTGGTTACAAGTTTGTAGACCCCTGTGATGATAATTACAGGACACACCTTTTCACATGTCCCGTTTGTCAAATTATTTTCAATCTTTTCTAGGGAAACTATCAGGGGCGTAACTATCGCAGTCGCAGAGGTTGTGACCAGGTGTGAGGGTAGAGAGGGCCTACTGACCCCAGTGCCTACTTCATTTGGATGTGTGTCTGAGGATGCACATCCAGATGAAATGCATTGTGGCGCAGAGACCCGTCAGGTCCCTGCACTGCAATACATGCAGCCAACCAAACAGAGGCCGCCAGCTGAAATCAGCGTTCCAGGCATTGGTGTCGGCTGACAATGACCAGGGGAGGGACAGAGAGCTTATTCCCTCCGGACTGGTCCCCAGTTCAGGGCTGCCGAAGGACCAGCACTATACAAATCAAAGCTTCCCTTGTGGCCCACAGAGAATCAGGAGACTCCAGTTCTCATCTTCTTATATCCAAATGTAGTAGCGAGTTTGAGACGTGAATATATTTGAATATATGAACCCTGGGACTGGGACAGCTGAGCACTGATTAGCCAGGAAGAGGCCAAAGATGGGAGACATATATATCAGTATGGTGGACATATATATCAGAATGGGCAACATATTTACCATGAAGGGGCCCAGGAAGGTGGACATATTTACCAGGAAGGGGCCTGGGAAGGTGGACATATTTACCAGGAAGGGGCCTGGGAAGGTGGACATATTTACCAGGAAGGGGCCCAGGAAGGTTGACCTATATACCAGGAAGGTGGACATATTTACCAGGAAGAAGCCCAGAAAGGTGGACATATTTACCAGGAAGGGGCCCGGGAAGGTGGACATAGTTACCAGGAAGGGGCCCGGGAAGGTGGACATATTTACCAGGAAGGGGCCCGGGAAGGTGGACATATTTACCAGGAAGGGGCCCGGGAAAGTGGACATATTTACTAGAAAGGGGCCCAGGAAGGTGGACATATTTACCAGGAAGGGGCCCAGGAAGGTGAACATATTTACCAGGAACGGGCCCAGGAAGGTGGACATATTTACCAGGAAGGGGCCCAGGAAGGTGGACATATTTACTAGGAAGGGGCCCAGGAAGGTGGACATATTTACTAGAAAGGGGCCCAGGAAGGTGGACATATTTACTAGAAAGGGGCCCAGGAAGGTGAACATATTTACCAGGAACGGGCCCAGGAAGGTGGACATATTTACCAGGAAGGGGCCCAGGAAGGTGGACATATTTACCAGGAACGGGCCCAGGAAGGTGGACATATTTACCAGGAAGGGGCCCAGGAAGGTGGACATATTTACTAGAAAGGGGCCCAGGAGGGTGGACATATTTACTAGAAAGGGGCCCAGGAAGGTGGACATATTTACTAGGAAGGGGCCCAGGAAGGTGGACATATTTACCAGGAAGGGGCCCGGGAAGGTGGACATATTTACCAGGAAGAGGCCCAGAAAGGTGGACATATTTACTAGGAAGGGGCCCGGGAAGGTTGACATATTTACCAGGAAGGGGCCCAGGAAGGTGGACATATTAACCAGGAACGGGCCCAGGAAGGTGGACATATTTACCAGGAACGGGCCCAGGAAGGTGGACATATTTACCGGGTCAGGGGACTTTTATACCAGGATGGGTAACATATTTAGCAGGTTAGGGAACATATATACTAGAAAGGGCTGCAGGATGGAGGACATTAGTATAGGATGGGGGACATTAATACATAATGAAAAAGAAGGAGGTCAACACATGTCTATAGTATTTAGACTGCTACAAGGGCCCATACATCTGACCAATATGTGGGTTGGGGCAGGTCCAAATTTTACATCAGGGCCCTTCGCTTTCTAGTTTACATCACTGGGAGCCATCTTTTGTGTCCAGGGCATTTTCATTAGTTTGTTGTTTTTTTTGTTTATCTTCCGTTGAATCTCAATTCAAAAGCAATGTCTGATTCTCATTAGTTGATATTCAGCAGATTTATAGTAAAAATTACTTGTCAGCTTCAAGCTATTTCAGAGACCATTATGAACTAAGCTACCTTGGGATCCTGGGTTAATACTGAATGTTGGTGATCCAGGGTAGTGCACCATAGTGGTCTAGGGTGTTCAAATAGCTGCTTGGTTTTGCAGCTCAGTGCCGTTCACCTCAATGGGGCTGAGTAATACCTGAAAGAAAGCATCCATGTTTTTCTAATCCTGGATAACCCCTTTAAATAACCCACAGGCATACAAAGTCATTATTGTTGGGAAGGTGAGTCTTTCTGTTGATGAAATTATATTGAGGAATTGCAATTTATGCAATTGTCTATTAGGATCTCGAATCTACAGTATATACAGGAATATCACATATTGTCCAGGGGAAAACATGAATGTGTCGTGTAATGCTATAGTGCCATCTACTGGACATGATGCCTATAGCAGCCTGATCTGCTATAACATAGGTAGTATATCAGTATATAATACTCTGGGTGGCAGGTAACAATATGGAGATGAGTAATACGTGCATGCCAATGCCACCAGCCTAAATAGGTTTTTTTAATGGGGGGAAAGGGGGGGGTAAAAAAAAATGTTTTTTTCACTTTCCCAAATTAATAGCCATGATGACTCATTGGGCGGCACGGTGGCTCAGTGGTTGGCACGGTGGCTCAGTGGTTAGCACTACAGTCTTGCAGCGCTGGGGTCCTGGGTTCAAATCCCACCAATAACAACATCTGCAAGGAGTTTGTATGTTCTCCCCGTGTTTGCGTGGGTTTCCTCCGGGGTCTCCGGTTTCCTCCCACACTGCAAAGACATAGTGTTAGGGAATTTAGATTGTGAGCCCCAATGGGGACAGTGTTCCTGATGTATGTAAAGCGCTGCAGAATATGTTAGCGCTATATAAAAAAATATATTCATTTATTTATTTTATAACAATATGAGGTCTTACTTTTTTTTATGAAAAAGTAAACAAAACTTTTAACAATTTAAAAAAAATATTTTTAGGAACATTAATTACATGAAGATCAGTGGGGAACTGGGTCCTGAGACCCCCGGATGACACAAGAGACCACCGACACAACAATGCCATAGCTCAGAAGACAAGAGAATGGATGGAATAGAAGAATAGAAAGTCATAGGCTGAACTGTGATAGAGCGATTGGTGGGATCTGGACCCCTGACTATCCGCAGGCAATGAAAGTAACCAAAAAATAGAAAAAAAATGTTAAAAGCTAAAAAATAAACTTTTATTCTGCAGTAAATAAACAATTGCACAATTTTGTTTTACACCATTCAATGATGATCACCATAAATTATCACCTAAAAATAGGATACGTCATAACTTACTGACCAGCAGGGGTCCGACCGCAGAGACCCACACCCATCAGCATAACTGGGCAGTTTTACCATTTTTTATAGGGGGCCTCCAGACTACACCTCCAGACTGCTGTTATAGGGGGGCTCCAGACTACACATCCAGACTGCTGTTATAGGGGGCTCCAGACTCTACACATCCAGACTGCTGTTATAGGGGGGCTCCAGACTCTACACATCCAGACTGCTGTTATAGGGGGCTCCAGACTCTACACATCCAGACTGCTGTTATAGGGGGCTCCAGACTCTACACATCCAGACTGCTGTTATAGGGGGCTCCAGACTACACATCCAGACTGCTGTTATAGGGGGCTCCAGATTACACATCCAGACTGCTGTTATAGGGGGCTCCAGATTACACATCCAGACTGCTGTTATAGGGGGGCTCCAGACTACACATCCAGACTGCTGTTATAGGGGGCTCCAGACTCTACACATCCAGACTCCTGTTATAGGGTGCTCCAGACTCTACACATCCAGACTGCTGTTATAGGGGGCTCCAGACTACACATCCAGACTGCTGTTATAGGGGGCTCCAGATTACACATCCAGACTGCTGTTATAGGGGGCTCCAGATTACACATCCAGACTGCTGTTATAGGGGGGCTCCAGACTACACATCCAGACTCCTGTTATAGGGTGCTCCAGACTCTACACATCCAGACTGCTGTTATAGGGGGCTCCAGACTACACATCCAGACTGCCATTAGAGGGGGCTCCAGACTACACACCCAGACTGCTGTTATAGGGTGCTCCAGATTACACATCCAGACTGCTGTTATAGGGGGGCTCCAGACTACACATCCAGACTGCTGTTATAGGGGGCTCCAGACTCTACACATCCAGACTCCTGTTATAGGGTGCTCCAGACTCTACACATCCAGACTGCTGTTATAGGGGGCTCCAGACTACACATCCAGACTGCCATTAGAGGGGGCTCCAGACTACACACCCAGACTGCTGTTATAGGGTGCTCCAGATTACACATCCAGACTGCTGTTATAGGGGGGCTCCAGACTACACATCCAGACTGCTGTTATAGGGGGCTCCAGACTCTACACATCCAGACTGCTGTTATAGGGGGGCTCCAGACTACACATCCAGACTGCTGTTATAGGGGGGCTCCAGACTACACATCCAGACTGCTGTTATAGGGGGCTCCAGACTCTACACATCCAGACTGCTGTTATAGGGGGCTCCAGACTCTACACATCCAGACTGCTGTTATAGGGGGCTCCAGACTCTACACATCCAGACTGCTGTTATAGGGGGGCTCCAGACTCTACACATCCAGACTGCCATTAGAGGGGGCTCCAGACTACACACCCAGACTGCTGTTATAGGGTGCTCCAGATTACACATCCAGACTGCTGTTATAGGGGGGCTCCAGACTACACATCCAGACTGCTGTTATAGGGGGCTCCAGACTCTACACATCCAGACTCCTGTTATAGGGTGCTCCAGACTCTACACATCCAGACTGCTGTTATAGGGGGCTCCAGACTACACATCCAGACTGCTGTTATAGGGGGCTCCAGATTACACATCCAGACTGCTGTTATAGGGGGCTCCAGATTACACATCCAGACTGCTGTTATAGGGGGGCTCCAGACTACACATCCAGACTCCTGTTATAGGGTGCTCCAGACTCTACACATCCAGACTGCTGTTATAGGGGGCTCCAGACTACACATCCAGACTGCCATTAGAGGGGGCTCCAGACTACACACCCAGACTGCTGTTATAGGGTGCTCCAGATTACACATCCAGACTGCTGTTATAGGGGGGCTCCAGACTACACATCCAGACTGCTGTTATAGGGGGCTCCAGACTCTACACATCCAGACTCCTGTTATAGGGTGCTCCAGACTCTACACATCCAGACTGCTGTTATAGGGGGCTCCAGACTACACATCCAGACTGCCATTAGAGGGGGCTCCAGACTACACACCCAGACTGCTGTTATAGGGTGCTCCAGATTACACATCCAGACTGCTGTTATAGGGGGGCTCCAGACTACACATCCAGACTGCTGTTATAGGGGGCTCCAGACTCTACACATCCAGACTGCTGTTATAGGGGGGCTCCAGACTACACATCCAGACTGCTGTTATAGGGGGGCTCCAGACTACACATCCAGACTGCTGTTATAGGGGGCTCCAGACTCTACACATCCAGACTGCTGTTATAGGGGGCTCCAGACTCTACACATCCAGACTGCTGTTATAGGGGGCTCCAGACTCTACACATCCAGACTGCTGTTATAGGGGGGCTCCAGACTCTACACATCCAGACTATTGTTACAAGGGGCTCCAGACTTCACATCCAGACTGCTGTTATAGGGGGGCTCCAGACTACACATCCAGACTGCTGTTATAGGGGGCTCCAGATTACACATACAGACTGCTGTTATAGGGGGATCCAGACTACACATCCAGACTGCTGTTATAGGGGGCTCCAGACTACACATCCAGACTGCTGTTATAAGGGGCTCCAGATTACACATCCAGACTGCTGTTATAGGGGGCTCCAGATTACACATCCAGACTGCTGTTATAGGGGGCTCCAGACTACACATCCAGACTGCTGTTATAGGGGGCTCCAGATTACACATCCAGACTGCTGTTATAGGGTGCTCCAGATTACACATCCAGACTGCTGTTATAGGGGGCTCCAGACTCTACACATCCAGACTATTGTTACAGGGGGCTCCAGACTACACATCCAGACTGCTGTTATAGGGGCTCCAGACTACACATCCAGACTGCTGTTATAGGGGGGGCTCCAGATTACACATCCAGACTGCTGTTATAGGGTGCTCCAGATTACACATCCAGACTGCTGTTATAGGGGGCTCCAGACTCTACACATCCAGACTATTGTTACAGGGGGCTCCAGACTACACCTCCAGACTGCTGTTATAGGGGGGCTCCAGACTCTACACATCCAGACTGCTGTTATAGGGGGCTCCAGACTCTACACATCCAGACTCCTGTTACAGGGTGCTCCAGACTCTACACATCCAGACTGCTGTTATAGGGGGCTCCAGACTACACATCCAGACTGCTGTTATAGGGGGCTTCAGATTACACATCCAGACTGCTGTTATAGGGGGGCTCCAGACTACACATCCAGACTGCTGTTATAGGGGGCTCCAGACTCTACACATCCAGACTCCTGTTATAGGGTGCTCCAGACTCTACACATCCAGACTGCTGTTATAGGGGGCTCCAGACTACATATCCAGACTGCTGTTATAGGGGGCTCCAGATTACACATCCAGACTGCTGTTATAGGGGGGCTCCAGATTACACATCCAGACTGCTGTTATAGGGGGGCTCCAGACTACACATCCAGACTGCTGTTATAGGGGGCTCCAGACTCTACACATCCAGACTCCTGTTATAGGGTGCTCCAGACTCTACACATCCAGACTGCTGTTATAGGGGGCTCGAGACTACACATCCAGACTGCTGTTATAGGGGGCTCCAGACTACACATCCAAACTGCTGTTATAGGGGGCTCCAGATTACACATACAGACTGCTGTTATAGGGGGATCCAGACTACACATCCAGACTGCTGTTATAGGGGGCTCCAGACTACACATCCAGACTGCTGTTATAGGGGGCTCCAGATTACACATCCAGACTGCTGTTATAGGGGGCTCCAGACTACACATCCAGACTGCTGTTATAGGGGGCTCCAGATTACACATCCAGACTGCTGTTATAGGGTGCTCCAGATTACACATCCAGACTGCTGTTATAGGGGGCTCCAGACTCTACACATCCAGACCATTGTTACAGGGGGCTCCAGACTACACATCCAGACTGCTGTTATAGGGGCTCCAGACTACACATCCAGACTGCTGTTATAGGGGGGGGCTCCAGATTACACATCCAGACTGCTGTTATAGGGTGCTCCAGATTACACATCCAGACTGCTGTTATAGGGGGCTCCAGACTCTACACATCCAGACTATTGTTACAGGGGGCTCCAGACTACACCTCCAGACTGCTGTTATAGGGGGGCTCCAGACTCTACACATCCAGACTGCTGTTATAGGGGGCTCCAGACTCTACACATCCAGACTCCTGTTATAGGGTGCTCCAGACTCTACACATCCAGACTGCTGTTATAGGGGGCTCCAGACTACACATCCAGACTGCTGTTATAGGGGGCTCCAGATTACACATCCAGACTGCTGTTATAGGGGGCTCCAGATTACACATCCAGACTGCTGTTATAGGGGGGCTCCAGACTACACATCCAGACTGCTGTTATAGGGGGCTCCAGACTCTACACATCCAGACTCCTGTTATAGGGTGCTCCAGACTCTACACATCCAGACTGCTGTTATAGGGGGCTCCAGACTACACATCCAGACTGCTGTTATAGGGGGCTCCAGATTACACATCCAGACTGCTGTTATAGGGGGCTCCAGATTACACATCCAGACTGCTGTTATAGGGGGGCTCCAGACTACACATCCAGACTGCTGTTATAGGGGGCTCCAGACTCTACACATCCAGACTCCTGTTATAGGGTGCTCCAGACTCTACACATCCAGACTGCTGTTATAGGGGGCTCCAGGCTACACATCCAGACTGCCATTAGAGGGGGCTCCAGACTACACACCCAGACTGCTGTTATAGGGTGCTCCAGATTACACATCCAGACTGCTGTTATAGGGTGCTCCAGATTACACATCCAGACTGCTGTTATAGGGGGGCTCCAGACTACACATCCAGACTGCTGTTATAGGGGGGCTCCAGACTACACATCCAGACTGCTGTTATAGGGGGCTCCAGACTCTACACATCCAGACTGCTGTTATAGGGGGCTCCAGACTCTACACATCCAGACTGCTGTTATAGGGGGCTCCAGACTCTACACATCCAGACTGCTGTTATAGGGGGGCTCCAGACTCTACACATCCAGACTATTGTTACAAGGGGCTCCAGACTTCACATCCAGACTGCTGTTATAGGGGGGCTCCAGACTACACATCCAGACTGCTGTTATAGGGGGCTCCAGATTACACATCCAGACTGCTGTTATAGGGGGCTCCAGATTACACATCCAGACTGCTGTTATAGGGGGGCTCCAGACTACACATCCAGACTGCTGTTATAGGGGGCTCCAGACTCTACACATCCAGACTCCTGTTATAGGGTGCTCCAGACTCTACACATCCAGACTGCTGTTATAGGGGGCTCCAGACTACACATCCAGACTGCCATTAGAGGGGGCTCCAGACTACACACCCAGACTGCTGTTATAGGGTGCTCCAGATTACACATCCAGACTGCTGTTATAGGGGGGCTCCAGACTACACATCCAGACTGCTGTTATAGGGGGCTCCAGACTCTACACATCCAGACTCCTGTTATAGGGTGCTCCAGACTCTACACATCCAGACTGCTGTTATAGGGGGCTCCAGACTACACATCCAGACTGCCATTAGAGGGGGCTCCAGACTACACACCCAGACTGCTGTTATAGGGTGCTCCAGATTACACATCCAGACTGCTGTTATAGGGTGCTCCAGATTACACATCCAGACTGCTGTTATAGGGGGGCTCCAGACTACACATCCAGACTGCTGTTATAGGGGGCTCCAGATTACACATCCAGACTGCTGTTATAGGGGGCTCCAGATTACACATCCAGACTGCTGTTATAGGGGGGCTCCAGACTACACATCCAGACTGCTGTTATAGGGGGCTCCAGACTCTACACATCCAGACTCCTGTTATAGGGTGCTCCAGACTCTACACATCCAGACTGCTGTTATAGGGGGCTCCAGATTACACATCCAGACTGCTGTTATAGGGGGGCTCCAGATTACACATCCACACTGCTGTTATAGGGGGCTCCAGATTACACATCCAGACTGCTGTTATAGGGGGCTCCAGACTACACATCCAAACTGCTGTTATAGGGGGCTCCAGATTACACATACAGACTGCTGTTATAGGGGGATCCAGACTACACATCCAGACTGCTATTATAAGGGGCTCCAGATTACACATCCAGACTGCTGTTATAGGGGGCTCCAGATTACACATCCAGACTGCTGTTATAGGGGGCTCCAGACTACACATCCAGACTGCTGTTATATGGGGCTCCAGATTACACATCCAGACTGCTGTTATAGGGTGCTCCAGATTACACATCCAGACTGCTGTTATAGGGGGCTCCAGACTCTACACATCCAGACTATTGTTACAGGGGGCTCCAGACTACACATCCAGACTGCTGTTATAGGGGCTCCAGACTACACATCCAGACTGCTGTTATAGGGTGCTCCAGATTACACATCCAGACTGCTGTTATAGGGGGCTCCAGACTCTACACATCCAGACTATTGTTACAGGGGGCTCCAGACTACACATCCAGACTGCTGTTATAGGGGCTCCAGACTACACATCCAGACTGCTGTTATAGGGGGGGCTCCAGACTACACATCCAGACTGTTGTTATAGGGGGCTCCAGACTACACATCCAGACTGCTGTTAAAGGGGGCTCCAGACTCTACACATCCACACTATTGTTACAGGGGGCTCCAGACTACACATCCAGACTGCTGTTATAGGGGCTCCAGACTACACATCCAGACTGCTGTTATAGGGGGGGCTCCAGATTACACATCCAGACTGCTGTTATAGGGTGCTCCAGATTACACATCCAGACTGCTGTTATAGGGGGCTCCAGACTACACATCCAGAGTGCTGTTATAGGGGGCTCCAGACTACATATCCAGACTGCTGTTATAGAGGCTCCAGACTACACCACCAGACTGCTGTTATACGGGCTCCAGACTACACATCCAGACTGCTGTTATAGGGGGGGCTCCAGACTACAGATCCAGACTGCTGTTATAGGGGGGCTCCAGATTACACATCCAGACTGCTGTTATAGGGGGCTCCAGATTACACATCCAGACTGCTGTTATAGAGGCTCCAGACTACACATCCAGACTGCTGTTATATGGGGGTCCAGACTACACATCCAGACTGCTGTTATAGGGGGCTCCAGATTACACATCCAGACTGCTGTTATAGGGGCTCCAGACTACACATCCAGACTGCTGTTATAGGGGGCTCCAGATTACACATCCAGACTGCTGTTATAGGGGGGCTCCAAACTACACATCCAGACTGCTGTTATAGGGGGCTCCAGACTACACATCCAGAGTGCTGTTATAGGGGGTCCATATTACACATCCAGACTGCTGTTATAGGGGGGGGCTCCAGACTACACATCCAGACTGCTGTTATAGGGGGGGCTCCAGACTACACATCCAGACTGCTGTTATAGGGGGCTCCAGACTACACATCCAGACTGCTGTTATAGGGGGGGCTCCAGACTACACATCCAGACTGCTGTTATAGGGGGCTCCAGACTACACATCCAGACTGCTGTTATAGGGGGCTCCAGACCACACATCCAGACTGCTGTTATAGGGGGCTCCAGACTACACATCCAGACTGCTGTTATAGGAGGCTCCAGACTACACATCCAGACCGCTGTTATAGGGGTCTCCAGACTACACATCCAGACTGCTGTTATAGGAGGCTCCAGACTACACATCCAGACTGCTGTTATAGGGGGCTCGAGACTACACATCCAGACTGCTGTTATAGGGGGCTCCAGACTGCACATCCAGACTCCTGTTATAGGGTGCTCCAGATTACACATCCAGACTGCTGTTATAGGGGGGCTCCAGACTACACTTCCAGACTGCTGTTATAGGGGGCTCCAGACTACACATCCAGACTGCTGTTATAA
Organism: Anomaloglossus baeobatrachus; assembly: GCF_048569485.1. Classification (NCBI taxonomy): domain Eukaryota; kingdom Metazoa; phylum Chordata; class Amphibia; order Anura; family Aromobatidae; genus Anomaloglossus; species Anomaloglossus baeobatrachus. The sequence continues at coordinate 59,237,005 of NC_134364.1, read as the reverse complement.
GGCGCTCCAGGCTACATATCCAGACTGCTGTTATAGGGGGCTCCAGACTACACATCCAGACTATTGTTACAGGGGGCTCCAGACTACACATCCAGACTATTGTTACAGGGGGCTCCAGACTGCTATTATAGGGGGGCTCCAGACTACATATCAAACTGCTGTTATAGGGGGCTCCAGAATACATATCCAGACTGCTGTTATAGGGGGCTCCAGACTACACCTCCAGACTGCTGTTATAGGGGGGTTCCAGATTACACATCCAGACTGCTGTTATAGGGGGGCTCCAGACTACACCTCCAGACTGCTGTTATAGGGGTCTCCAGACTTCACATCCAGACTGCTGTTATGGAGGATCTATATGTCCATTGGGCTATGCCCCACTGACCGGATTGACTCTGTTTCTGAAAAACAATCTGAATATTCTCCTGTATGGAAGCTGTTACCTTCTTACGCGGCATAGCATAAGAAAACTTCATGACACAACCATTCACAATTGTATATTTTCTCCCATTCATGGTGATAGCGGATGTTCATTTGTTTATTAGTGATGTAAATATGCAGAGCTCAGGTTATACTTAATAATCCCGCACAAGGGTTTTAAAGCCATCTGTGTTTTAAACAAAATCTGATTACGGTAGTGAAGCAAGGTGACCATATGGCTGGAGAAGTCAGGTAGCAGATGCAGCTAAGCTTGATTCTTATCTGGTAGAGGTTACGGAGTGTGTTCTGCACGGTCTCTAAAATAACCGTCAAAGCTGAGGTGATGATATTGGCGCTGCTGTGCAGTATCAGACGTACGGTTTTCATGCACGAGTTCTATCAGTGTTTTTAGTATGCAAATTGTCTCTTTAGAAGGGACGAGGACTTGGACTCTAGTTGTGAAGAGGAATGTAGAAAGTGACATGCTTGACATGCCAGTGTAAGGGGGCTTATAAGCCATGCAATGCTCCTCTTGGAAATTAAATAAGTAAATTGTATCTTCAGAGAGGAAGAGGACTTGAACTCTACTGCCACCTACTGGAAGTAGCAATCCTAAAAGTCAATATCGACCCTTTACAAGCCTTTCCATATGACTTAGGATAAAAGCCAAACCAGAATCTAAATTTGCAGACACATGTTTTGAGTTGGTGCACCTCCTCAGTGCAAAACAAGATCTGATTTGGCTATATGAACGGCTTCTGACAGGAGTCTAAAGCCGGGTACACATATCCATCTTTTCGCCGTTTTGCGCCAGAACAGTATGATACAGTACAGTGGCAGCGCCGCAACCTCCGGGTCACATGCTCCGGTCACATGATAGCATGTGACCGGCACTTGCTGCGCTGCCAGTGTACTGTATACACTGTACTGGCGTGCGCTGCATCCGGCAAACCGGCGAAAAGCTGGATATGTGTACCCGGCCTAAAGGGTAACACTTTTCCCTGGGGAGAGTGGCATGCCGGACATGCCAGTGTAACGAGGCTTATAAGCCATGCAATGCTTCACTGGGAAATAGGAAGAGGACATAGTCTTTAGTTCCGCTGCCACACATGCAGTGGGAGAAAACAGATTACTTGGCGTGTCAGTTGCGATGTGACCTACGGACGTCTGATGCACTACAATGACACCGCGTATAAAGGGGGACGCCGGGGACACTTTAACAATGGTGGGCCCTGTCACTAGGGAGGGGGAGGATGGGACACCTCCTGCACTCACCTGCAGCTGTACCCTGCCCTCCCTAGCCAGCACTATATGGGTTCTGGCACCCCATCACAGAGCAGGATACCTTAAACCCTAGCAAGCCCTGCAGTTAACTCTGGCTAGTGAGCAGCCCGGCGAGGAACACTAGTCTCACTGCTCCACTAATATAACACGAAGGGTATGAAGACAAACAGGGGGAAAAGGATACAAACACAAACTCCACAGCTGCAGCCAGGATCTGAGGCTGCAGACAGATGGGCACCAGTAAGTACTCCAGGAGCTCCTTTCACCTAGGTGGCCAGGACAGAATGGATTCTATCAACAGCAAAGGTTGATGGGTATTGCCACTATTTGAAGGTGATGGGCATTGTCACAGAGCGGTTGCACTTGACATGAACGACGACAAAGCTGCTGGCAACAAAACTGACATTAACTCTTAATACTAGTGATGTGTCGGTGGGGAACGATCCGACACAAAGATCCGGCTCCCTGCTGTAGATGACAGGAGCCGGATCCCCAGTGAGAGCCACTAAATTCTCTAAACGGTTCTCACTGGGCGTAAAATATGGGTGTTTGGTGGGCGAAACCCCGCCCACTTAGCAAAGTAATTAGTCCGTTGTGAGTGGGCAGGGTTTAGCTGCAGGTGGGCGGGGTTTCAGCGGCATCAGCACAAGATCAAATATGTGTTTACCTGTGGTGAACACATATTTAATTTGGGAGCCAGGAACAAGCCAAAAGATTCGGCTCTTTTTGGTGAGCGGAGATGTGGGAACCGGATCCCAAAAAGAGCCGGACTGCCCATCACTACTTAATACACCAAAGGAAAGGAAAACATGTTTAATATTAAGAGACCACCGTGACAGTCACCTACTGGAAGTAGCAATCCTAAAAGTCAATATCAACTCTTTAATGAGCCTTGCTATATTACTTAAGATAAAAGCCAAACCATAGTCTAAATTTGCAGACACATGTCTGAGGAGGTGTTCCACCTCCTCAGTGCAAAGCAAGAGATCTGATTTGGCTGAATGAGAAGCTTCTGACTGGAGTCTAAAGCCTGCTTTCCACGCGGCGATTTATCGTGCGATCGCACCCGCCCCCATCATTTGTGCGGTACGGGCAATTTGTTGCCCGTGGTGCACCAAGTCGGTAACCCCCATCACACGCACTTACCTCCCGAACGACCTCGCTGTGGTCGGCGAACATCCTCTTCTTGAAGGGGGAGGGACGTTTGGCGTCACAGCGACCTCACACAGTGGTCGCCCACATAGAAGCGGAGGGGCGGAGATGAGCGGGACGTAACATCCCGCCGACCTCCTTCCTTCCGCATTGCCGGCGGGACGCAGGTAAGCTGCAGTTTGTCGTTCCCGGGGTGTCACACGGAGCGATGTGTGCTGCCCCGGGAACAATGAACAACCAGACGTTCGATTTTTAGAAAATGAGCGGCGTGTCAACGTGCAACGATAACGTGAGTATTTTTGCTTGTTCACAGTCGCTCGTAGCGGTCACACGCTACGATATGTCAAACGATGCCGGATGTCCGTCACTAACGACGTGACCCCGACGACATATCGTTAGATATTTCGTAGCATGTAACGGGCCCTTTTGACGATGTGCCCACGGGGAAAGTGTCCTGCGGACATATCCGCTGGATATTCCGCAGGACCTCCCAGAAAACCGCAGCACAACTTTGTCTGTTTACATGCTGCGGATGTATTGCGGAATGTCGTGCGGATATGCTGCGGGCATTCTGCATTGAGGACACAGTACCATGGCTTCAGCACGGCATCCTCAATGCAGAACAAGTGCTGAGTGATTGGGGCGTTCATACTTACCTCCATCACGCAGCACTTCACTCTCCGGCCGTGTCTGTCTGCACATTGCCGGAGAAGGTGGGCGGGCCTGCACTAGCTCCGGCTGTCACATGCCCCACCCACCTCCTGCTTCCTGCTCCTGGCTCTACCGCACTCCTCTGCAGTGGAGGAAGTGACTCCAGTGTCTACTATCAAGGCAGGTAAGTATGGGACCCTGCGGAAAAATCCGCAGGAATAATTAACATGCTGCAGATTTCCGCAGGGAAATCCGCATTATTTCCGCTGCGGAAAAAACGCAGCATGGGCACAGCACTCCCCAAATGACATAGAAATGGCTGGGGACTCGCTGTACTGCGGATTTTTGAAAAATCCGCTGAATTTCCGCGAAAAAAATCGCAGCAAATTCCGCAAATTTTCCACCGTGTGGGCACATAGTCTAAGGGGTTACAATTCTCCTTGTGGAGAGTTACATGCCTGACATGCAAGTATTAGGAGGCTTAGAAGCCATGCAATGCTCCACTGGTAAAATTAATATACAAGTTGCCTCTTCAGAGAGGAAGAGAACTTGAACTCTACTGCCACTTATTGGAAGTAGTGGAAAAATATACATAAAAATGTGTACTGTTTGGTTTTTCACATTTTTATGTATATTTTTATTGGCTAATGGTTTCCCAATTTTATTCTATGCTATATATATATATTTATTCATTATATATATATTTTTCTTTCAATGTTCTGATATATGCTCTGTGCTCAGCAGTAAATCCTCCTCTGCATTTTTCACGTGTCTATGAGTCACTCCGTTACCATGAGAGCATTGACGTCATAGCTGGTAGCATGGCGATATGAACTCCTCTATAAGTAACTGGTCTGTGTACTATGCATGTATTCTCTTTTTCCCTGAAGAAGGAGACGACTTATGTCTCTGAAACGCGTTGGATGCTGTAATAAAAAAGAGATTTTTTAATTTAAACTACATCCTGACAACAGTGGTTTCTTAGTGTGGCTAAAACCCGATTCTCATATATATGTGCATATATATATATATTTTTCCACTACGTCTCTACGGGGCCGCTGCTTGAACCACGCGGACACTCATATGCTCTACAAGGGGTTGTGACTGGCACAACCGCTCCAGGTGAGTGTATCTCTTTACATATATACACGGTTAATACCGGGTAAAACCCTATTTGCGCCTTTGTTTCCCCCTTCCAGCACTTATTGGAAGTAGCAATCTTTAAACTCCATCAATGGCTAGAACACATACCTAATATTGGCTATAGGGCTGTCTACAGTACAGACAAAAGTTTGGATACACCTTCTCATTCAAAGAGTTTTCTTTATTTTCATGACTCTGAAAATTGTAGATTCACATTGAAGGCATCAAAACTATGAATTCGCATGTGGAATGAAATTCTTAACAAAAAAGTGTGAAACAACTGTGTTATGATCCGGAACCATGGAAGACCACCATAACTCATTGGTAAAAGGTGACAAGAGCATTGGCAACTAATCTGGCCGCCATCGCCTTACTAACCATCAACACTAGAAGTAGCCCAGGGGTGAACTAACATCCTGTGCACCGCGAACCCAGCCGGAGAACTAACTATCCTAAAGGAAGGAAAGATGAATAACACTCTGCCTCAGAAAATAGACAAAGAATAGCAAGCCCCCCACATTCAAAGACTGCGGTGATATAGGAAAACACAATACACAGATAGATGATAGGATTAGCAAAAGGTGAGGCCCCCGCTGACTAAAATAGGAAAGGACAGGAAAGGGGCTGATTCTGGCCAGAGAAAAACCCTGCAAAATTCCAAATTCCTGATAGTACAAAAAGGCCCTCAGATCGCACGATCTGCACTCCGTCCTATACCAGGCGCTCTTGTCATACCAATAAACTGAAAACAACCACAGCAAATGACAAACTCAGATAAGAGTAAAAGAACCAAACAACAAATAAAGAGCAAAGCATTTATCTGGGGTAGATGTGGTGTGGAGCAGAATGAAGCAGGCTGGTGGACAAAGAACAACTGACATCCGGCATAGCCTGCTATCAGAGCAGGATTTAAATAAGCAGAGAGTTAGCAATGGAAACTCCCATTGCTCAACACACCTGGTCTATGTCCAAACCATTCCTGGTCACAAGAGGGAGCCTCCCAGCAGCCAAAGCATAACTGACATTCACAACACAACTGATAATATGTCTTATATTCTAGGTTCTTCAAAGTAGCCACTTTTTGCTTTCATTACTACTTTGCACACTCTTGGCATTCTCTTGATGAGCTTCAAGAGGTAGTCACCAGAAATGGTTTTCCAACAGTCTTGAAGGAGTTCCCAGAGATGCTTAGCACTTGTTGGCCCTTTTGCCTTCACTCTGCGGTCCAGCTCACCCCAAACCATCTCGATTGGGTTCAGGTCTGGTGACTGTGGAGGCCAGGTCATCTGACGTAGCACCCCATCACTCTCCTTCTTAGTCAAATAGCCCTTACACAGCCTGGAGGTGTGTTTGGGGTCATTGTCCTGTTGAAAAATAAATGATGGTCCAACTAAACGCAAACCGGATGGAATAGCAAGCCGCTGCAAGATGCTGTGGTAGGCATGCTGGTTCAGTATGTGTTCAATTTTGAATAAATCCCCAACAGTGTCACCAGCAAAGCACCCCCACATCATCACACCTCCTCCTCCATGCTTCACGGTGGGAACCAGGCATGTAGAGTCCATCCGTTCACCTTTTCTGCGTCGCAAAAAGATACGGTGGTTGGATCCAAAGATCTCAAATTTGGACTCATCAAACCAAAGCACAGATTTCCACTGGTCTAATGTCCATTCCTTGTGTTCTTTAGCCCTAACAAGTCTCTTCTGCTTGTTGCCTGTCCTTAGCAGTGGTTTCCTAGCAGCTATTTTACCATGAAGGCCTGCTGCACAAAGTCTCCCTCTAACAGTTGTTCTAGAGATGTGTCTGCTGCTAGAACTCTGTGTGGCATTGACCTGGTCTCTAATCTGAGCTGCTGTTAACCTGTGATTTCTGAGGCTGGTGACTCGGATAAACTTATCATCCGCAGCAGAGGTGACTCTTGGTCTTCCTTTCCTGGGGCGGTCCTCATGTGAGCCAGTTTCTTTGAAGCGTTTGATGGTTTTTGCCACTGCACTTGGGGACACTTTCACAGTTTTCCAAATTTTTCGGACTGACTGACCTTAATTTCTTAAAGTAATGATGGCCACTCGTTTTTCTTTACTCATCTGCTTTTTTCTTGCCATAATACAAATTCTAACAGTCTGATAGGACTATCAGCTGTGTATCCACCAGACTTCTGTACAACACAACTGATGGTCCCAACCCCATTTATAAGGCAAGAATTCCCACTTATTAAACTTGACAGGGCACACCTGTGAAGTGAAAACCATTTCCGGTGACTACCTCTTGACTTACCATTTCCGGTGACTACCTCATCAAGAGAATGCCAAGAGTGTGCAAAGCCGTAATCAAAGCAAAAGGTGGCTACTTTGAAGAACCTAGAATATAAGACATATTTTCAGTTGTTTCACACTTTTTTCTTAAATATTTAATTCCACATGTGTTAATTCATAGTTTTGATGCCTTCAATGTGAATCTTCAATTTTCAGAGTCATGAAAATAAAAAAAACTCTTTGAATGAGAAGGTGAGTCCAAACTTTTGGTCTGTACTGTGTATGTCTGTGTTTGGTTTTTTTTTGCGGACTGAGTGTCTACAAAAAATCGTGGACACGTTCGTTTTTGATCTCAATCTATGTATCTGTGAAAATCACAGTTGCCATCCACGTGCAGTCTGTGTGCTGTCCATTTTTAACATTGTAGTGCACTCAATGGAAATTCAGCAACCTCCAGTAAAGGAAGACAACTCTATCTAGTTCTAATGATTTTCTACAATGCATCAGCTTGCAGAAAAAAGCTTATAGGCTAAGATCTCAAGATGAGCAGTTGGTGCGGTATTTTCGTGAGCAACAATCGCAGCACATTAACATTCCAAATGAAAGTGTTAGTAAAAATGTTACTAAATACCAGGGGAAGTGTAGGGTGAAACATTTCCAGTGATACCTATATCGATGACCTCCGTTGCTTTGTTGCCCCAAAATTGGTCTATTATTCATATGCATAATAGGACTGCAAGTGCACTGGGGATGTTGCATCAGTGCACTTGTGGTCTTCAGGTCCTTCACTATTAGTAAAGACTTTACTAAGAAACCAGGGGTAGTGCAGGGTGAAACATTTCCAATGATACTATATCATGACCTTCGTTGCTTCGTTGCCCCAAAATTGGTCTTTCATTCATATGCATATTAGGACTGCAAGTGCACTGGAAGGAGTCGGATCAGTGCACTTGCAGTCTTCAGTTTCCTTCCCTTCTCACTGCTGACGCCATCATCTACTTTTTGTTTGTGAGGTGGAAAGCTGAGATGAAGTCATGAAGCAGAGCTTTTGTCTTCTCTGTCAATCAAGAATGCAGAGGGTAGTGCCGGCGGGAGAAATGAAGAGGAGCCATAAATTACAAGCCAATCAGTGCACTTATGAGCCCTTTTTGCATGTAAATATAGAATTAATTTTACTGCAAGGAAGCACTGAAGGGTGACAAAATAGGCATCATTGGAAATTATTCACCCTGCCCTATCCTGCTCCGCCATTGGTTTCCTTGGGAAATTCTTAATGACCGGCACCCTTTAAGACCACATATGTCTCAACATGTATAAATGTGCTGCCTGTGAGGCCTGATAATACCGCAATTCGTTGTTTTTATGTCTCTAACTTTAGGAGATGCTGAATAAAGCTAATATTGGATCAGCTCTTGAGACATCCTTCAGGTTTTGCATACAGAGCCAGTATGATGTATTGCAGTGGACCATCTGGACAGGTATAAAATTACAAAGCATTCCACTGACTCTCTAGAAAAAAAAATGTATGTAATCTGCTCATGGACTATTCTCTAGTCAGTAGCTGGCAAACAGAAGTGAAATGACACTGGTCTTATATAAGATATTAGGCCTCAGTTATCACAACTGTTTTTGTTGCCCATAGCAACCAATCACAGCTCAGCTTTCATTTTTTTAAACGCCTCTGGAAAAATGAAAGCTGAGCTGTGATTGGTTGCTAAGGGTCACAAATAGTGTTTTCAGAAATGAGGCCTAGTATTATTTCACTGGATTTTAGACCATCCTGTACAGCAATGTATACATGAATTAAAAGTAGTAATCAACGTCGGTCTGGCGTGCAGGGTTAGCGGGGAAACCCCCGGTAGACCCCGACCTTGTCTTTGTGAAGCCTATCTGCAGTAGTTGCCTCAGGGACATCACTCCACCTTCAGGGACGCCACAGGGTCTTCTTTTGGGTATATACAGCAACAGGTAGGTCAGTTTTGTATGTTTATGGGTCGTGACGCCACTCACGGTTTGCGGTCAGGGATATGGGTGACCGCCACTGCAGATTTAGCGAGCATCTGGGGCTGATAAAGTCTGCAGTCGGCTGGTATGGCCTCCCGTGTGTGAGGCTGGCCCCAGGGGCTCGGGTGTGTGGAACAACAGGTCCCAGAATAACTCAGGCTCAGTCAGGAAAGTCTTTTAACTTGTTTTACTCACTTTTGTTGTTAACGTGAGATAACCCGGGTGATACTGAGATAAACCAGGTGGAACCAGGAACTCCTTGAGGCCGATCTGAGGGTAACTGCTAACTCGCCTTCCTAGCACTTCTTGTTTCGGATAACCCCTGACTTGAAGTACCGTGGTGTCTATCCAGGGAAGTCACTACTGCCTTTTCTCCCCTATTTGGTCTGTTTGCCGGCAGCGTGGACCAGGTGAGATGGCTTCTGGCTCCGTCTCCTTATGGGTCCCCGCGTTGCTACTGAGGCTCGGACTCTGTGTGGTTGGTGAGGTACCTCCAGTACCCTCACCGGCAGGTTTAGCAGATCAATAAATTGACGTCTACTCTAGGGACCTGTGCCCCGTGCGTGCCTAGTCATCAGCATCCCTGTACTCGACCACCTCTCTTCAGGTGTCTTTTAGACTGACTAACAGGTAACCGTTCTCCCCTGCCACCAACTACTACACGTGCAGGGTCTCACTAGCTTCTGCGCGCGCCTCCGTCTCCTAGCAACCGCTGCGCTCCACTAGCAGACTGGCTCACTCCCCTTCTTTTCTGACAGCGTCTGCAGCTTAGCTCCCAGCCTCCCCACTACACCCCTTGATAAGAATTGAAGGCCAGACCCCTCTAGGGACTGCCCAAGGGTCCCATCTAATGGTGGGGGAGACCTGGTTTCTATATGTCTGTGCGTACACACCTGTTTCTGGCCTTTGAAATTACCTGGAAGCACTGTCCCAGCATGGGTGCAGTACTCATTGGTGCCTGATCAGGTCAGGGGTGCCACATCTTCAATCTAAGCTGTCCCTGGCAGCCTGCAGGGGCCCCCGCCAGGTGTATTAAAATGACCTGCAGCCGCGGCTCCCTTGACCATCGGGCCGCCGCAGCTGATGACACTGTGCCACCATACCATAACAATTAGAAAAAGCCGGGCAAAGTGCTAGAATTGGCACATCTAAAGGATTTGCCACTTCTGGAGAGGCTGTGAGCTGCTATTTTTAGGCTGGGAGGTGCCAAATAACCATGGACCTTCCCACCCTATAAATATCAGTGCCCAGCTGTGTGCTTTAGCTTGGTTGGTTATTAAAAATAGGGGGGATGCAAACACCATTTTATAAATTATTTTATCTATTAAATTAAATTAGTTTAACTATTTTTTGATAAACAACCAAGGAGGGTTACAGCTCGCAGGTGTCTGCTTTACCTGTGCTGGTTATCAAAAAATAGGTGGGAGCCCACATCATTTTATTTTTCTTTATTGTTTACAGCAATGTGCAGGAAACTTCCCCATGTGATAAAGCTTGTTGCTTGGTAGGCTGCAGAATTTTAACTAACTTTATTAACATACAAACAGTATCTGGTCTCCATTGACTTATATGGGGTCAGGGGTCACGTTCAGGTTAAATCCGCATCCAGATTCGAACTTTTAACTAAAGTCCAGCAGAACCCGAACATCCATGGGTCATCTCATCTCTACTGGTGAGAAATACATGTCAATAGGACAATAGAAATATATTTCCTTAGGAAATTGGTGACGTGATCAATATTTATTTTATATAGGTTGAACTCGTTGGATTTCTGTCTACCTTCAACCTTTAAAACTATAAAAAACTGTATACAGACCTATGATTGTACCTGATAATGGCATGAACTGACCCTGAGATCCTTGTATACAATGTTACTGCTTATCAATGCTCTTTATCTTACTTTAGGTTGTGATTGTACAATGTTATTATAGTAAAAGCTCCAGATATTCCAGTATAAATACACATTACCTAGTCCTCATTCAGAGGTCTGTGTTACATTTATGTGTGGTATACATTTTTTTCACACATACAGTCCCTGACAGAAGTTCTGTCGCTTATCCATGTTATGTAAATAAAAGTTTATAACCTGACTTTAAATTCATCCATTGGTTTTATAAATTACTCTTTTGAAAGCTGAAACCCTCACAAATTTGGTTTATGTTATGAAAATAAAGTTGCTGCAAATCTGAAATATTGATCATTTAATGAACACAGAAAGGTCAGATTTTGGCAAGACAAAGGTTTTGTCGCCCACAGAAAGTAATGTGAAATTCAAACAAATAATTAACTTCTAATACAAAGACATGTTGCATAACATTCGTGAATGAAGTTGTGGTGCTATTAGAGCCATATTTAATATTTTGTGTGACTTCCATGAGCTTGAAGGACTGCATCCATGCGGTTCAACAATGATTCATACAATTTATTATTTATTTATCAGGAATAGCAAAGAATGCAGTCTTACATGCCTCCCAGAGCTCATCTAGATGCTTTGGTTTTGTCTTCCAAGTTTCCTCTTTCATCCTACCCCAAACATGCTCAATGCTGTTCATGTCTGGTGACTGGGCTGGCCAGTCCTTGAGCACCTTGATCTTCTTTGCCAGGAGGAACTTTGTTGTAGAGATGGATGTATGAGATGGAGCACCATCCTGCTGCAGAATATGACCCCTTTTATGATTGGGAATGTAAAACGTAATACTTCTTGACATTATAGGCTATTGACATTCCCTTCCACCTTGCAAATGTTTTGCACACCCCCATACTGAATGTAACCCCAGACCATGACCTTTCCACCACCAAACGTAACTGTTTTCTGGATCAATACGGGCTCCAGTAGGTCTCCTGCAGCATTTGTGGCAGCTGTGGTGTAATTCAACTAAAGATTCATCAGAGAAATCCACCTTCTGCCACTTTTCCAGCGTCCATCTGTTTAGCAGGCTGTGGGACTTGGCAAAAGCCACACAGTTATTTAATTGCCTTTTGTTTAGTGCTGGCTTCTGGGCACTGATCCGACCATGGAGGCCATTTCAAGACAGAATCCTACAAACTGTTCTAGTTGACACAGGGACTTGAGGTGACCAGATCTTTTGGAGCTCTGCTGCAGTGGAAGAGGGGCTGGCTTTGGATTTTCTAACCAACAAGTGTTCCTCCTGAGCAGTTGTCTTGTGGGGTCTGCCGGACCTGGGCTTGTCAAAAACATCTCCAGTCTCTTCAAATCTTTTTTTAATTCTTTGTACTTGACGCTGAGACACATTAAAGGTGCCAGCCACCTCTGCAGTGGATCTGGTCTTCAGCCTCTTGATAAACAAGGCTTTGGTCGTAGGGTGGATTTTTGGCATGTTGTCAGAGGTCAAGTTGCAGGTCAACGGAAGGTCTGGGGTGCTGGGTTTCTTTTATACACACCCACTAATTGAACGATCATTTAATGAGCACAGGTGAGGATGTAAACTAGGATTGGGTGCATTATATGACGAGGCAAACAAAAATTTTGTCTTGCCAAAATCGGACCTTTCTGTGTTCAATAAATGACCAATATTTCAACTTTGCAGCAACTTTATTTTCATAACCTAAGCCAAATTTGGGAGGGTTTCAGCTTTCTAAAGAGTAATTTATGAAACCAATGGATGAATTTATAGTCAGTTGATAAGCTTTTATTTACATAACATGGATAAGCGACAGAACTTCTGTCAGGGACTGTATGTCACGTACCAATATAACCTATGGTGCTGTGTTATCACAGAGACCGTGTGTCCTTTACTTTACCCCAGGGCCGTCTGTCCTGTTGATGATTCGGCCTAGAGCTTCTGTTTTTGATTATTTTTGCAATAATAATAATAATAAAAGTGTGAGTCTAAACTAGACGGATCCCTCGTCTAAATGCACTTGGATTCCAATTGTGCAAACTACCTCTCTGGAAAAGGACTTCAGCTGCATAATGTCTAGATAGCGGCATATTTGTACACACAGCTGTATAATTACGGTCATGGCCTAGTGGTCACAAGGACCAATGAAGGTGCTGAAGAAATGTAAACTAGTGGATGTTCCCAAATGTGCTATAATTATTAAAGGGAATTTGTCAGCAGGTTTTTGCTATGTAAGCTGAAACGGAATGCTGCAAGAGTTAACACAGAGAATTTAGGGATGCCTGTCTTGTCAGGGTCCGATCAGTTCTTAATTTGCTATGTTTCTTTAAGCAGCAGGACTTCTCATTGCTCGGACTACAATGTCATGAGCACAGCAGTCTGACATGCCTCCTCCTCTGATTGACACCTCATTGTCATTTGTAGGATATTGAGGGCAGTAGTGATCACGCCCATGATTGTCACTGTACAAGTAAAATTCTAGACAAGAAACACGTACCAATTCGTATATAAATTTTAATTATTTTTATTGAAAAGAAATAAGCAACATTGTAATGAAATTATTACTGGCCCTTTAAGTGATGAAGTAATGATCACAGTGACTCTCAGATCAGTGGAGACTACAGGACGAGCTGTGGTCATTGTGGACTGGTAGAGAGTCACTAGACCCTAAGATCCAGAGGAAGGCAAAGAAACCCCCGGAGAGTTCTGCCTCAGGGGGAAAAAAATTCCTTCCTGACCCCAGTTCTGGCGATCGGATATTTCCCTGGATCGTGTCTGTCCTGCTGCATATTGCTGTATATCTGTATGTAATCATCAGCTCAGGAGAGCCGGACTCTGCCGAGAAGAGACACATACACCGGCTCCTAGGAGATTAAATACCGTTTGTTAGCCCTCCCCCAAAAATAAGCCCTACCCTGAAAATAAGCCCTACCCCAAAAATAAGCCCTACCCCGAAAATAAGCCCTACCCCAAAAATAAGCCCTACCCCAAAAATAAGCCCTACCCCGAAAATAAGCCCTACCCCAAAAATAAGCTCTACCCCAAAAATAAGCCCTACCCCGAAAATAAGCCCTACCCCAAAAATAAGCCCTACCCTGAAAATAAGCCCCACCTCAAAAATAAGCCCTATCTCAAAAATAAGCCCTACCCCGAAAATAAGCCCTACCCCAAAAATAAGCTCTAAAAGTAATTTTTGGCCTTTTCGAAGTAAGGCTTAAATATAAGCCATACTAGAAAATATGCCCTAGTCACGGTTCAATAATGAAGTGTCCATGCAGCTCAAAAAGTTAAAGAATACTGCAGGACACTACATTATAGAAAGCAGACAGCCAGAAAAGAGAGAAGACAGCCAAAAAAGAGAGAAGACAGCTCCAAAAGAGGGAAGACAGCCCCCAAGAGAGAAGACAGCCCCCAAGAGAGAAGACAGCCCCAAAGAGAGAAGACAGCCCCAAAGAGAGAAGACAGCCCCAAAAGAGAGAAGACAGACCCCGCAATCATACTCACCAGACCCCGAACTGCTATGGCTTGTAGGTGCCGACACACACACATCTTATGATACCTTACAGCTCTGATCACCTGGGACGCAGTGGAACACAAGGACCTGCACATCGAGGATCTGTGGTGGAATGCATAGAGGAACTGCAGGTCCTAGATGCCTTCCACCGCAGAGCCTCATGTTCCACAGTGACCGGAAACACTACAGTATCACCAGATGTGTGTGATGTCACTGTGATCGGCTGTGTGAGTGTGTGTGAGAACAGAGGGAGGCATTCCACAGCTTCCCAGGTCCCCCCTGCAGGCCGGAAGCAGGGGAGGATCACCCTGGAACACACAAGGACCTGCTGGGAGCGACCACTGAGCATCGCAAGAGGACCTGGGAGCAACGCAGAGTCTGGTAAGTACACATATACATTATATATACTCACACATGTACATTATATATATAAACATATACATTATATACTGTATACAGAAATATATACCTCATATATACTGTATATATACACATTATAGTTACAGACATGTACATTTTATTTATATATATATATATATATATATATATATATATATATATACAGACACATTATATACAGAAAAACATACATTATATATATATATACAGAAACATATACATAACATATACAGACACATATACATTATATATAGACACATATACATTATATATACAGACACATACACTGTACATTATATAAAGACACATATACATTATATAAAGACACATATACATTATATATACAGACACATGTACATTATATACAGACACATGCATATTATCTATGCAGTCAAATTTACATAATATATAAAGACAAATATGCATTATAAATACAGAAACATATACATAACATATACAGACACATATACATTATATATAGACACATATACATTATATATACAGACATATATACTGTACATTATATAAAGACACATATACATTATATATACAGGCACATACATTATATATACAGACACATATATTAAATAAACAGACACAGGCGCATTATATACAGACACATGTAGATTATAAATACAGACAAATATACATTATACTGTATATTCAGACACATATACATTATATAAACAGACACATGCACATTATATACAGAAACATGTACATTATACATATAGACACATATAAATTATATATACAGACATATGCATATTATCTATACAGTCAAATGTACATAATATATACTGACAAATAAACATTATATATACAGACATGTACATTATATATACAGACATGTACATTATATATACAGACACATAAACATTATATATACAGACACATATACATTATATAAACAGACACATGCACATTATATACAGAAACATGTACATTATACATATAGACACATATAAATTATATATACAGACATATGCATATTATCTATACAGTCAAATGTACATAATATATACAGACAAATAAACATTATATATACAGACACATATACATTATATATACAGACATGTACATTATATATACAGACATGTACATTATATATACAGACACATAAACATTATATATACAGACACATATACATTATATAAACAGACACATGCACATTATATACAGAAACATGTACATTATACATATAGACACATATAAATTATATATACAGACATATGCATATTATCTATACAGTCAAATGTACATAATATATACAGACAAATAAACATTATATATACAGACACATATACATTATATATACAGACATGTACATTATATATACAGACACATAAACATTATATATACAGACACATATACATTATATATACAGACATGTACATTATATATACAGACACATATACATTATATATACAGACATGTACATTATATATACAGACACATATACATTATATATACAGACACATATACATTATATATACAGACACCTGTACATTATATACAGAATAATAATCTTTTCCTTGCAGGGCAGGGGGTCTCTTTTTCTTCTTCCACAGACTCCGGGTTCCTTGACTCTCCTGGATGGCGTCTCTTCTTGCCTTCGGGATCGCCGACCCCAGGAGCTTCCCAGTCCAGTACTCGCTTGGCGGTCACCAGGATTCTGTCACAGTCCGGCTCGCAGTCTCCCTCCCAGTCTCTTCTTGCAGCCCGGCACTGTGATTCTCTCCCTACCGCCATTCCTGGACACTTCTCAGGCAGCGTCTTCTCATGTGACCCGACGTCTCCTGTTCCCGCCCTAAGCTCTTCTGCTCTTTCTCCTCTTCCCATATGTTTTAGGCAGGGTTAGCCCAAGTACACAGTTCAGAGGGGAGCACTGACTCCGCCGGCTAGTCCACATAACACAGCGCACAGGGGAGCGCCATCTCTTAAAGTCTTAACGTGCTTTACCATTCATAGGGGCGACACCCCTACATATATATATATTATATATATATGACATATGTACATTATATATACAGACACATATTACTTTATATATACAGACAAATATACATTATATATAAACAAATATCCATTATATATACAGACACATATACATTATATAGTACAGACACATACACATTATACCCTGTTTCCCCCAAAATGAGACATCCCCTACAAATAAGATCTAGAAGAGGTTTTGCTGAATTGCTAAATATAAGGCCTCCCCTGAAAGTAAGACCTAGCAAAGTTTTTGTTTGATTGGATTCACAGTTTGTCTGTTTATGCTGGTTTGTGATGACCACTACTGTACAGTATATAATAAATGTTCATTTTTTCTGTTGAACAATAAATGTGACTTTTTCAACATGGAAAAATAAAACATCCCCTGAAAATAAGACCTAGCGCATCTCTGGGAGCAAGAATTAATATAAGACACTGTCTTATTTTTGGGGAAATAGGGTATATACAGACACATATACATTATATATGCAGACACATATACATTATATATACAGACATATATACATTATATATACAGACACATGTACATTATATATACAGACACATATACATTATATATATATATATATATATACAGACACATAAACATATATACAGACACATATACATTATACAGACATATGTACATTATATATACAGACATATGTACATTATATATACAGACATATATACATTATATATACAGACACATGTACATTATATATACAGACACATATACATTATATATATATATACACACACATAAACATATATACAGACACATATACATTATACAGACATATGTACATTATATATACAGACACATATACATTATATATACAGACATATATACATTAGATATACAGACACATATACATTATATATAGAAACATGTACATGATATATAGAGACACGTACATGATATATACAGACACATATACATTATACAGACATATGTACATTATATATACAGACACATGTACATTATATATACAGACATATGTACATTATATATACAGACACATGTACATTATATATACAGACATATGTACATTATATATACAGACACATATACATTATATATACAGACACATGTACATTATATATACAGACATATATACATTATATATGCAGACACATATACATTAGATATACAGACACATATACATTATATATATACAGACACATGTACATGATATATACAGACACGCACATGATATATACAGACACATATACATTATATATACAGACACATATACATTATATATACAGACATATGTACATTATATATACAGACATATGTACATTATATATACAGACACATATACGTTATATATACATACACATATACATTATATATACAGACATATGTACATTATATATACAGACATATGTACATTATATATACAGACACATATACATTATATATAC
The DNA here is from genome assembly GCF_048569485.1 of Anomaloglossus baeobatrachus. NCBI lineage: Eukaryota > Metazoa > Chordata > Amphibia > Anura > Aromobatidae > Anomaloglossus > Anomaloglossus baeobatrachus. The sequence continues at coordinate 59,218,895 of NC_134364.1, read as the reverse complement.
AGACATATATACATTATATATACAGACACCTGTACATTATATACAGAATAATAATCTTTTCCTTGCAGGGCAGGGGGTCTCTTCTTCTTCTTCCACAGACTCCGGGTTCCTTGACTCTCCTGGATGGCGTCTCTTCTTGCCTTCGGGATCGCCGACCCCAGGAGCTTCCCAGTCCAGTACTCGGCTCGCAGTCTCCCTCCCAGTCTCTTCTTGCAGCCCGGCACTGTGATTTTCTCCCTACCGCCATTCCTGGACACTTCTCAGGCAGCGTCTTCTCATTGTCTTAGGCGACCCAACTTCTCCTGTTCCCACCTTAAGCTATTCTGCTCTTTCTCCTCTTCCAGTATATTTTGGGCAGGGTTAGTCAAACTACACAGTTCAGAGGGGAGCACTGACTCTGCCGGCTAGTGCACAAAACACAGCGCACAGGGGAGCGCCGTCTCCTAAAGTCATAGCGTCCTTAACCGTTCATAGAGATGACACCCCTACATATATACAGACATGTGTACATTATACATACAGACAAAAATACATTATATATACATGTACAATATACAGTATATACATATAATATATATACTGTATATATCAGAAAATATACTATATATACAGAAACTTGTACATTAAATATAAATAAAAATATACAACAGTATATCTGTACGGATATTGTGTGCTATATATATATATATATATATAAAAAGATACATACATTTTATACTGTATATACAAAGAAATGTATATTTTATATACAGACACATGTAGTACATTATATATAGATGCATATATTATATGTCCAGACCCAAATATATTTAAAGACACACATTATTCATATACCTGCCCAAACTATATATACACACATCAGTCATGCACATCTCGCTTGTTACACATTAGCACATGGAATATACATACATAATTTATAGAAATGTTTACGACACACTACATATATAAATACAAAGTAAGTACGGTATATATACTACACATATATATATATATATATATATATATATATTCTTATTCAGATACATTTTCTGAATAGGTGCAAAAGAATAAAGAGTCCACACGTGATGATGACTGCATCGTGATAAGTATCACCATATATATAGTGCAGATTTTTGGAGCAATCATTGGGGATCTCAGGACCCGGAGCCCAACACATCTGCTCCATATAATACTGACTATAGTAGTTATTGTTACTCACCTGTCCTGGCTCCAGCGTTGGTCTTTTTCCTCCTGACATTACTTTCTCTGGTCTTATAGATCTGCTAAGGCAGAATCGTCCATGGACCTTGTGAAAAAATTCAGCAATGCTATATTGTTCAGTCAGCTCTGCTATATCGTTTAGTCAGCTCTGCTATATCATTGAGTCAGCTCTGCTATATTGTTGAGTCAGCTCTGCTATATCGGTGAGTCAGCTCTGCTGTTCCACATTGCACTTTCTCCATCGCTGGTCCAGTCCGGCTGTAGAATCGCTGATGTATCTCAGCCCGGCTACACTGGCTCCTCATGACGGAGTCTTCCTCGCTGCCTTCTGGATTTCAAATTTATAACGTTGCCTCGATTCTGCTGATGAAGTCCTGTGGCTCCAGTTCTTCTCCTCCTGTGGCCGTCCGGTCACTACAGTCTCGGTTGTTCCTTCTTGACCAGTCTACGGCACCAGCCTCATCTGTCCATGATGAAGTACAACTGCTCATCTGACCCAAGGGCTTGAGATATCCACCTCACCAGGAGAGACGCAACACCTATCATTAAAATGAAAAATAAAATTAAATGTTAGGTTTTATTAGAGAACCCCCTTTATTATTTAGGGGTAAATGGTGGAGTTCTGAACTTCACCACAATCTCCCCCTCAGATACACAATGTGTGAATCAGAGATAAGTGAGGAGCCTCATACCTGGACTTGTCTTCTTCAAGCTGACGAGCTCTAGTGACACAAAATGGTTCAGGATTAGAATCTTGGACATTCTGGACCAATTGTGATGTCATACGAGGTCATGTGACCTGTGATGTCATGTGCTTTGTGATGTCATGGGACCTGTAATGTCATATGCTCTGTGATGCCACTGCTGTTTTATGTATTAAGTTTCCAAGATTAAGGAAAAATTCTGTTAATAAAAAAATTATTACTGTCTACAAATAATCCCCGACATCATGTATAATTGAGTCATGATGCAGTCAAAACTGAAATGTTTAAGAAGTCGCTGTTGTTTTTTTTCATAAATCAATAGTACATGTAAAAATAAAAAACTATGTGATATATCTTATTAGGGAAATCCATTAATTCTCCAATAGGATTAATCTTTATTCTCAAAATTCTAATTTCATTGGACACATACTTTCCCATTACTGAGATAGGAGATGACAGTTGGTGCTCAGAAAGATCTATGGAGATCTGTAACTGGGAATCAGGAGAACTGGAAACATGTCTGACTCTAGCTCCTCCCTCTGCCTCTAGCTCCTCCCCCTGCCTCCAGCTCCTCCCTCTGACTCTAGCTCCTCCCCCTGCCTCCAGCTCCTCCCTCTGCCTCTAGCTCCTCTCCCTGCCTCCAGCTCCTCCCTCTGCCTCTAGCTCCTCCCTCTACCTCTAGCTCCTCCCCTGCCTCCAGCTCCTCCCTCTGACTCTAGCTCCTCCCCTCAGAACTTTATGAGCACCAACTGACATCTCCTATCTCAGTAATGGGAAAATCTGCCTTCAATAAATACAGATTTTAACCATGAATTTGAGAATGAAGATGAATCCAGAAGAATACAGCAGATTTCTCTACAATTTATTAGAAAGTTGCTTATTTTCATGTGATCTATTGATTGATGAAATAAAACTTATAATGACGGTCACTTGTAACATTTCGCCCCTTTTATTTTAATCCCTATCACCGGCTGCTCTATGAACTAAAGGGAAACACAAGACTCCATTCTGCCATTCCTGACTACAATAACCTGCAGGTTCCAGGTCATCCCCTGATCCGACAAGACCAAGACAGCTGATAACAGAGAACAATAGCATTTTGCAATTACATTTATGTTAGGAAAATGCTGTTTTGATAACATTAATGGCAAAACACCCAAAAATGGAGGTTTCCCATCTGGAGCAGCCGGGGCTATATGCTTTTATAGGAGCCTATGATTGTCATCCGTGGAAACAATAACCGATTGCTCAGGGTTTCTCAGACCAGTAACATGTGAGCGGCAAGTCCTCATTTCTGGAAGGTTTGTGCAGATGGGGTGACCCCTGTACGGCCGGGTTACACTGACATAGTAGAGCACCAGATGGACATATGTTACATACAATCAGGTCTGGAACATTTCTCTGACGTCTTTCCATTACAGAATCATTATGATAATTTCAGCAGAGAACTCACCATACAGGGATTTTGGGTAATTGATGCCGTTCTGTGTCCCCCACTAACCCCCCGCTACACAATGTATGGTTGAGATCTTGAGTGAGGAGCCACCTACCTGGACTTGTTCCCTTCCGGCTGTCAGGCACTAATGACACCACATGGCTCAGGTCTAGTATTCTGCACATTCTATACCATTGTGATGTCATCTTACGTCTATGATGTCATCAGAACTGCCTGTTTAACCCCTTCCCGCCTCATAAACGATTGAAGTCTGATTTGTAAAAATATAAAATTGTCTGACCTGTACAGGAAATGTTATAAAGGAAAAAACAAATGTTAAAAAATGCAATAAAAAGGACCAGAACATATTATGTATCCCAATATCCAGGGCCGCCATCAGGGCATTACTACTGAGACTGGTGTAAGGGGTCCGGTGAAGAGGGGGGGCCCGGCTCAGCCAGGGACAAATTAATGACTTAGTTTATTAAGCCCTGGAACAGCCGGGCCCCCACCCCTCTTCACTGGGCCCCCCCTAGTCACAGCCGTAGCAGGGGACCCGGCAGTGTTGCATTTGCCACTATACACGTGACTAATTTGCATCGCATGCAAATTAGCCACGTGAGCTGGAGATACCCGGTATGCAGCTGTGAGGGGGGCGCTGTCGGGCTGCCTGATGCGGTAGTGTAAAGCCTCCCCTGGGCCTGCGATTGCCGCTCCGTAGTGGGAGCCGGTTATTCTCTGAGCGCGGCGGTCACGCTGACAGCCACACTCATAGAATCTGCAGCGTGCGGCTCCCACTGCTCAATTGTCCTTGTATCTGTCAGACACGAGGACAATTGATTAACGCTGGCGCTGACTTCCGGGTCAGAGCGACGGCTTTGTGACCAGGTCAGCTGATCACACTGCTGACCCGGAAGTCAGGGCCGCAGCGCGGAGGCAGCAGAGAACGCTGATAAGTGCTCCAGTGTAGCTGAAGACACGAAAGAGAAACAGTATGGGGTGAGAAGGGGGTATCTATGGAAACAATTCCCTCCCCCACTCTCTCTCCCCCATACTATCTGTAGACAGTGTATGGTTGGAAGAGAGGATGGGGAGGGAGACATTTCTTTGGACACAGTATGGGGAGAGAGAGGATAAGGGGTCATGCATGGGGAGAGAGAGGATGAAGAGTGATGCATGGGGAGAGAGGATGAGGGGTGGTGTGTGGGGGGAGAGAGGATGAGGGGTGATGCGTGGGGGGATAGAGGATGAGGGGTGATGCGTGGGGGTAGAGAGGATGAGGGGTGATGTGTGGGGGGAGAGAGGATGAGGGGTGTTGCATGGGTAGAGAGGATGAGGGGTGATGCGTGGGGTGAGAAAGGATGTGGTTGATGCATGGGGAGAGAAAGGATGAGGGGTGATACATGGGATGAGAGAGAATGTGGTTGATGCATGGGGAGAGAAAGGATGAGGGGTGATACATGGGGAGAGAGAGGATGAGGGGTGATGAATGGAGAGAGAAAGGATGTGGGGTGATGCATGGAGAGAGAGAGGATGTGGGGTGATGTATGGGGAGAGAGAGGATAAGGGGTGATGCATGGGGAGAGAGAGGATGAGGGGTGATGAATGGAGAGAGAAAGGATGTGGGGTGATGCGTGGAGAGAGAGAGGATGAGGGGTGATGCATGGGGTGAGAAAGGATAAAGGGTGATGCATGGGATGAGAGAGAATCTGGTTGATGCATAGGGAGAGAAAGGATGAGGGGTGATACACGGGGAGAGAGAGGATGAGGGGTGATGAATGGAGAGAGAAAGGATGTGGGGTGATGCATGGAGAGAGAGAGGATGTGGGGTGATGTATGGGGAGAGAGAGGATAAGGGGTGATGCATGGGGAGAGAGAGGATGAGGGGTGATGAATGGAGAGAGAAAGGATGTGGGGTGATGCGTGGAGAGAGAGAGGATGAGGGGTGATGCATGGGGTGAGAAAGGATAAAGGGTGATGCATGGGATGAGAGAGAATCTGGTTGATGCATAGGGAGAGAAAGGATGAGGGGTGATACACGGGGAGAGAGAGGATGAGGGGTGATGAATGGAGAGAGAAAGGATGTGGGGTGATGCATGGAGAGAGAGAGGATGTGGGGTGATGTATGGGGAGAGAGAGGATGAGGGGTGATGCATGGGGAGAGAGAGGATGAGGGGTGATGAATGGAGAGAGAAAGGATGTGGGGTGATGCGTGGAGAGAGAGAGGATGAGGGGTGATGTATGGGGAGAGAGAGGATGAGGGGTGATGCATGGGGAGAGAGGATGAGGGGTGATGAATGGAGAGAGAAAGGATGTGGGGTGATGCGTGGAGAGAGAGAGGATGAGGGGTGATGCATGGGGTGAGAAAGGATAAGGGGTGATGCATGGGATGAGAGAGAATGTGGTTGATGCATAGGGAGAGAAAGGATGAGGGGTGATACATGGGGAGAGAGAGGATGAGGGGTGATGAATGGAGAGAGAAAGGATGTGGGGTGATGCATGGAGAGAGAGAGGATGTGGGGTGATGTATGGGGAGAGAGAGGATGAGGGGTGATGCATGGGGAGAGAGAGGATGAGGGGTGATGTATGGGGAGAGAGAAGATGAGGGGTGATGCATGGGGAGAGAGAAGATGAGGGGTGATGCATGGGGAGAGAGAAGATGAGGGGTGATGTATGGGGAGAGAGATGAGGGGTGATATATGGGGAGAGAGGGGATGAGGGGTGATGTATGGGGAGAGAGAGGATGAGGGGTGATGTATGGGGAGAGAGAGAATGAGGGGTGATGTATGGGGAGAGAGAAGATGAGGGGTGATGTATGGGGAGAGAGAAGATGAGGGGTGATGTATGGGGAGAGAGAGGATGTGGAGCGAACTGGAAATAAATTTTGAGGACACAGAATAAAGAGTGACATGGTATGAGGAGCAAGTGGGCAGGATGGGGAGTGAGGGGAAAAGTATATGGACACACAGGAGGTACTGCGGAGACAGTAAGTGATGAGAAGAATGTGAGGGGGCACAGAATAGAGACTGGGTAGTGGAGGGGGTCAGTATAGAGAAGGGGCAGAATGGGAGGACAGTGTGAAGCCATATCAAGGAGGGTAGTGTGATGTGGGCACAGTATAAAGACTGGGCAGTATAAGGGGACACAGTGTAAAGGACAGTGTGAATAGTAGGCTCAGTATGGAAAGAGAGGCAGTGTGGAGGGAATGTACCATAAGAGGGATAGTGTGGGGTCATATTTTGTGCAGAGAACACAATAAGAGGGGTCATTATTTATTCTGGGGCACAGTGTAGGGCAGATATTTTTAAATAGGAGTATTATAATCATTCTGCTATTTTTAGTGGCATCGTGTCGGGATGTGCTGCAGAAGACCGGAGAAGATGGAAGTCTACAGAGACGAGATATGAATGTGAAAAGTCATCATTGCGTCAGGACAAGATGAAGAATAGAAAAAAATGACTCAGAGACAACGTCATCTATAAGGTACCTGAATGTAAATGTTTATTTGTGATACTTACTATGTGTTATCATTAGGCCTTGGTCCCACTTGCGCATTGCTTCTTATAAGAGTGCAATAGGACCCCCACTGATCAGCTGCTCTTGGTGCAGGTGTCCGAAAATGCTTATTTCTGGATCTGCTCCATCCTCTGATAGTGTCCACAGCCGGGTACTGCACATCCGCCTCATTGATTTTAATAGTAGGCTGCTGTCACTATCAGAAGACGGAGCAGATCCGGAACTGAGCACTTCTGGCCACCACTGGCACGGCACCTAGAACAGGCAATTGGCTGGGGTGCCAGACCCCGACCAATCAGACATTGGTGATCTATCCTAAGGAGACAGATAATCGCTCTGAGCCGAAGACAGGAGCGGGACGATCGCCGGGGGTGGTGGAGTGGACCCGGTCCCTGCCTTGCTTCAGCTGGATGTGCGTTGGAGGGCGCATATCCAGCTGAAATGCATCATGGCTCAGAGAGGACGCCGCACGATGTGGGAGCCGGGGAGGGTGAGTAAAATGTTTGTGGTTTTTTTATTGTCTTTTTTCAGCATATATGCCAGGAGGGGCTCAGAAAGGGGACATAAACCAGGATAAGTACATATATACCAGAATGTACAAAGGAGGGGGAGATATATATACCTGGAGGCCCCCAGGATGGGCCATATATTCCAGGATGGGGACAAATAAACCAGGATGGGGACATATATACCAGAAGCATCCCAGGGAGGGGACATATATACCAGGAGGAGAACATACGTGCTAGGAAGGGGACAAAAAACAGAATCGGCCCAGGAGGCGGATATATATACCGGAAGGGGGACATAAATACCAGGAAGGGCCCAGAATGGGGACATACTGGTGCATCTCAGTAAATTAGAATATCATCTGTAAGCCATAATCATTAACAGAAATAAACAATTGAAATAGATCACTGTGTGTAATGACTCTATACAATATATGTGTTTCACTTTTTATATTAAATTCCTGAAATAAATTAAACTTTTTGATGATATTCTAGTTTATAGAGATGTACCTGTATATGCCAGGATGGGCAATGTGTGTGTGGGCAATGTGTGTGTGAGATAGTATACAGAGTGGCAGCTTGTGTGGGGGATAGTATACAGAGTGGCAGCTTGTGTGGGGGATAGTATACAGAGGGGCAGCTTGTGTGGGGGATAGTGTACAGAGGGGCAGCTTGTGTGGGGGATATTATATCGAGGGGAAGTGTGTGTGGGTGATATTATATATAGAGGCAGTGTGTGGGAGAGATATTGTACACAGGGGTAGAGTATGTGTGGGGATATTATACATAGGAGCACTGTTGGAGAGGAGGTGTAGAGGGTGTTATGGAGCGGGGCGGTGTAGAGGGTGTTATGGAGTGAGGCGGTGTAGAGGGTGTTATGGAGCTGGGCGGTGTAGAGGGTGTATTATTGAGCAGGGAGGTGTAGAGCATATATTATTGTAAGAGGCGGTGTAGGTGATGTGTTATGGTGTTATGGAGAGGGTGATGTAGAAGGTGCATTATGGAGAGGGGCAGGCAATGTAGAGGATGTATTATTATTTTTCTGAGGGAAATACTTCATTTTCTGGAACTTCAAGGGTGCTAAGACTTTTGGCCATGATTATGGCCGCTATGTGATGTCCATGTTTTCATACGTGTGACATCCGTTTGACGTCCAAGTTTGCATACGTGTGACTGGCACCAGTAAAAAATGCATGATACTGAAATTATATATGTGTTTTTCCAAGAGTGGTGGCGGACTGTGGAAGGTTTGCGAGGTGGAGGCGGAGCCGGGGTGGAGCCTGGGTGGAGTCTTGGGGGGGCCCCATAATTTTACCAGTATGGGGCCCTGAAATTCCTAGTGGCGGCCCTGACTGTATGCAGCAGTCACTAGATTATGTCATAATCTGACTGCTACATACACGTCCCGATGGTCATTTTAATACACCCGGCGGGGGCCCTGCAGGCTGCTGGAGCTACAAGGGGGGCAGAAGGGGCGGTCCTGACCTGGAGCTTATGAGCTCTGAGCACCTCAGGGGCAGAACAGAAAGCTCCTTCCGAGAAGAAAATGCATTCAGTGGTTTAGCAGCCAGGACCTGCAATGACTCATGCCCATGTGACCGTGTGGGAGGAGCCGGGCAGGAGCTGCCGAAGGAGATGTGCCCGCCGGTAATGAGAGATGAGAGGAGCTTGGGGGGTGTGCAGGGTGAGTGGCATATGAGGGGCCAGACTGTGACACAGGGGTGTTAAGGGAAACTGTGTGTGTGGATTATGGGGCTTCAGTGTGTTTCAGAGAGGGGTAATTTGGGGTACAGCCAGTCTGTCTGAGATATGCAGGACATGAGGGTGCTGGGTGTGTGTGATATGCGGGTGCAGGGTGTGTGTAATTTGTGGGTGCAGGGTGTGTGCTCCAGTCCCTCCTGCGTGACATGAGTGAAGTCCACACAGTAACCATATATCAGTAGGGATTAGGGAAAGAGGGATAGCAGCAGTAACAGCATGGGATGGGATTGGGAAAGCTGGGTGCTGAGCTGAGGGAAAGAGGCTCTCTTTCTCATCACCCAGCTTTCCTATGTTCTGATACCCATCTTGTCCTCAGCTCCCAGCTTTCCCATTCCCTGAAAGGCTGTAGAATATGTTAGCGCTATATACAAATAAAGATATCATTTGATCATGGTAAAACTGGGTACTGAGGACAAGCTGACTATCAGAACACAGAAAGGCTGGGTGCTGAGGGAAAGAGCCGAGTGCCAGAGTAATTATCCTGTACCCCCAGTGTCAGTGTCATTATCCTGTACCCCCAGTGTCATTATCCTGTACCCCCAATGTCATTATCCTGTACCCCCAGTGTCAGTGTCATTATCCTGTACCCCCAGTGTCATTATCCTGTACCCCCAATGTCATTATCCTGTACCCCCAGTGTCAGTGTCATTATCCTGTATCCCCGTGTCATTATCCTGTACCCCCGTGTCATTATCCTGTACCCCCAGTGTCAGTGTCATTATCCTGTACCCCCGTGTCAGTGTCATTATCCTGTACCCCCGTGTCATTATCCTGTACCCCCAGTGTCAGTGTCATTATCCTGTACCCCCAGTGTCAGTGTCATTATCCTGTACCCCCGTGTCATTATCCTGTACCCCCAGTGTCAGTGTCATTATCCTGTACCCCCAGTGTCAGTGTCATTATCCTGTACCCCCGTGTCATTATCCTGTACCCCCAGTGTCAGTGTCATTATCCTGTACCCCCGTGTCATTATCCTGTACCCCCAGTGTCAGTGTCATTATCCTGTACCCCCGTGTCATTATCCTGTACCCCCAGTGTCAGTGTCATTATCCTGTACCCCCGTGGCATTATCTTGTACCCCCAATGTCATTATCCTGTACCCCAAGTGTCATTATCCTATACCCCCAATGTCATTATCCTGTACCCCCAGTGTCAGTGTCATTATCCTGTACCCCTGTGTCATTATCCTGTACCCCCAATGTCATTATCCTGTACCCCCGTGTCATTATCCTGTACCCCCAATGTCATTATCCTGTACCCCCAGTGTCAGTGTCATTATCCTGTATCCCTGTGTCATTATCCTGTACCCCCGTGTCATTATCCTGTACCCCCAGTGTCAGTGTAATTATCCTGTACCCCCGTGTCATTATCTTGTACCCCCAATGTTATTATCCTGTGCCCCAAGTGTCATTATCCTATACCCCCAGTGTCAGTGTCATTATCCTGTACCCCCGTGTCATTATCCTGTACCCCCGTGTCATTATCCTGTACCCCCAATGTCATTATCCTGTACCCCCAATGTCATTATCCTGTACCCCCAGTGTCAGTGTCATTATCCTGTACCCACGTGTCATTATCCTGTACCCCCAGTGTCATTATCCTGTACCCCCAGTGTCAGTGTCATTATCCTATACCCCCAATGTCCTGTACCCCCAGTGTCAGTGTCATTATCCTGTACCCCCAGTGTCATTATCCTGTACCCCCAGTGTCATTATCCTGTACCCCCAGTGTCAGTGTCATTATCCTGTATCCCCGTGTCATTATCCTGTACCCCCTTGTCATTATCCTGTACCCCCAGTGTCATTATCCTGTACCCCGTGTCATTATCCTATACCCCCAATGTCATTATCCTGTACCCCCAGTGTCAGTGTCATTATCCTGTACCCCCAATGTCATTATCCTGTACCCCCAGTGTCAGTGTCATTATCCTGTACCCCCAGTGTCAGTGTCATTATCCTGTACCCCCAGTGTCATTATCCTGTACCCCCAATGTCATTATCCTGTACCCCCAATGTCATTATCCTGTACCCCCAGTGTCATTATCCTGTACCCCCAGTGTCATTATCCCGTACTAATCCCAAATGTTGTTGCTGGTGCTGGATGCAGGTTGTTGGTCGTTCCTGAGGCGGCACACATCGCTACGTGTGACACTCCCGGAACCACGAACAACACCGCACCTGTGTCCTCCAGCAACGAGGTGAGCGTCACTGTCTTTCGGCTGCTCTCCGCCCCTCCGCTTCTATTGGACGGCTGCCGTGTGATGTCGCTATGACGCTGCACGAACCGCCCCCTTAGAAAGGAGGCGGTTTGCCGGACACAGCGACGTCGCTAGCCAGGTAAGTCCGTGTGACGGGGCCTAGCGATCTTGTGCGCCACGGGCAGCTATTTGCCCGTGACGCACAACCGACGGGGGTGGTTACGCTCGCTAGCGATATCGCTGCGTGTAACACCCTCTTTAGGCCCTGTGTGCACTGGAAAATGGCATTTTCTTAAGAAATTTCCGCACCCTCTGGCAGAATTCCGCACCCGTGGCAACAAAAGAAACAAAAACCGCATGCGGATTTGCGGCGCTTTGTGTGTTTTTGGTGCGGATTTGCCGCAGGTTTTCTGTGGGTTGGTCCCAGCGGTTTTCCTGCGGAAATGAAGTGACATGCTGCTTCTTTTTGCTGCAGAGGTTCTGTTCCTCATCCTCAGCATGTCAGTTTCTCTTGTGGAGCCGCAGAGAGCGGTGAAAATCCTCTGTGTGCAGAACCACACAACCCTGATAGTGTGAACACGCTCCTGAGAAGCTGACTGAAGGGTTCTTCAGGAAAATTACAGATGGCAGCCCATAACCATAACCCCTTCCCTCATACTCAATACCTCACCTCATATCTGCAGATACATTCACAGACTAAGGTCTAATTGTGACAATGTTCGGTAGTGTCACTTTAAGGCTCATGTATGCTGTTATATCGCTCACACATCTGTGGCGGAGTACAGACCAAAAAGCGAAAGTGTCTGCAGACGCCAGAAGTTCCCACCCTGAGGGATTCACTAGTCAATAGGAAGAGAAATCTGGAGCATGCTCAGCGAGGGACGGTGTGATGGCGAAGGCCAGCCGAGAGGAGAAGGTGAGGAGAATGCTGTGTATCTGCAATATCTTATGCAGGAAGTGGGGGCCGCCATCATGAGCTGCCTGTGTATGCACATGTCAGAGTTTCCACATTGCCTCGCTGGCACACACTGGAGGAGTGAAGACAGACTTGTAGACGGGAAATCTCCTGACAATGTCTGGGGCTGGATGACTGTGGAAGGGACGTCACATAATTTACCCACACGTCAGTGTAGAAAACCCCTCGTCACACACAGTGGGGGACACAAAGAAAAGGGCCCCTGCACAAGGACAATATATGGGCCCTTTGCAGCCCCAGAGCTCCTCATAATGCACAGTGCCACCTGCTTTGGAGGTAGTAATGGGCCCTGTCACCTCCTGGGCCCCTGGTTGCACCCCTGATCTGTCCGCACCTCGCCATACACAGAGTTTATCTTGTCCTCTGTGTAGGAGCATCGTTTGCTCTGGAGAACATATAGGCTACTTTCACACATCAGTTTTTTTCTATCAGGCACAATCCGGAAAAAAAACGGATCCGGCGCCGAATCCGTTTTAGGCTACTTTCACACATCAGGTTTTTGCCATCAGGTACAATCCGGAAAAAAACGGGTAAATCGGATCCGGTACCGCATCCTTTTTATCCCCATAGACTTGCATTGTAACCGGATTGTACCTGATGGCTTTGCGTTGCATCCGGTTTTTTCCGGATGCGGCAAAATTTATCAAAGCGGCGGCCGGAGGCAACGTATCTTGCAACGTTTTTTTGTCCGGCAAAAAAACCGCATCGCGCCGGATCCGGCGCGATACGGCGTGTTTTACAATGAAAGCCTATGGACGCCGGATCCGGCGCAATGCGGTAAAAAATGGATGCGGCTACCGGATCCGTTTTTGTAAACTGCGCATGCACCAAATTAATTAAAAAAGCTGATCCTTCAAAAAAAAGGACAAACCGGATGCAAAAACAGATGCAAACCGTATCCACCGGATCCGGTTTTGTACGCATCCGGCATAACGGATCCGTTAAAAACCGGATCCGGTGGATACGGTTTGCATCCGTTTTTGCCGGATCCTTTGCATCAGGAAAAAAAAGGATTGTGCCTGAATGCAGAAAACTGATGTGTGAAAGTAGCCTTATCCCCATTGATTTGTATTAGTGCCGGATTGTGCCTGATGGCCTTGCGTTGCATCTGGCTTTTCCCAGATCCGTCGTAATTGGCTAAGGCTGCTTTCACACATCCGGCTTGAGCTCTGTCTGGCTGTGCAAGCTATGCAACGGATGCGGTGAACACACCGCATCATGCTACTGAGCATGCGCAGTGGCAAAACCGCATGCGGCGGCCGGATGCGGTTATTGCCGCATCGCGCCGCATCCGGCCGCCATAGGCATGCATTGAAAAATGCGCCGCATCGTCCGAATGCGGCGCAATGCGGTTTTTTTTTGCCGCACGAAAAAACGTGCCAGGCAACGTTCCATCCGGCTGCCGCATCGGCTAAATCTGCCGCATGCGGCAAAAACCGGACGTAACGCAAGGCCATGCGGCACTAATTAAAGTCTATGCAGAAAAAACGCAACCGGCAGCAAAAAAAAACGGTTGCGATTTTCCTGCAAAGTGCCGGAGTGTGCCGCATTGCAGAAACCGGAGGTGTGAAAGCAGCCTAATGCGGCGGCCGGATGGAACGTCTCTTGTAGCATTTTTTGTCTCTGACGAAAAAAAACGCATCACGACGGATCCGGCGCAATGCGGCGTGATTTACAATGGAAGCCTATGGACGCCGGATCCGGCGTAATGTGGCAAAAAAAAACGTATGCGGCTGCCAGATCCGGTTTTTTAACCTTCGTCCGGCTGAATAGGTACAGTTGTAACTATTCCCTTTTTAAATTGCAATAATTTTTTTTTCCGAAAAGCCGTAGAGGGCTGAAATTTCTTGACATCTCTGCAGTTTTGGTCCACAATATATTGGCCAAATTTCAATAAAATATCTCCACCCCCTTCCGAGATAAGGGGTCGAGAAATTTTGGCAAAATTATGCAGCCTGACAAAGGTTAAACTGAGCATGCTCCAATTTATTGTAAAAAACGGATCCAGCAAAAAAAACGGACGAAACGAATGTAAAAACGGATGCGCCGGATCCAGGTATACCGGCGCATCCGTTTTTTGCATATTCTGCGCCGGATCCGTTGCATCAGGCACACGCCAGATTGTGCCTGATGTGTGAAAGTAGCCTTAGGCTATGTGCCCACGGGAGCTCGTACCTGCGGATATATTTGCAGGTACGGCCGCAGGTTTCCCGCAGCTGCCCGCCGGCATCCGCAGCTATTTTTAGCTGCGGTAGTACAGCAAAATAGCTGCGGTAAACCTGCGGACTTTCATGCAATTTACCTGCGGACGTCCCGGCCTCTATCTCCATAGTGGAGGGCCGGGATTTCCGCAGATATTTCCGCAGGAATAATTGACATGCAGTTACGTGCGGCTGTGGGACATCCGCAGCATGTTCCGCAGCCACACATTCCGCAGCATGGACACAGCACTTCCCATGTCCCATAGGATAACATGGGGAGTGTCTGTACTTGCTGAAACCTGTGGATTAATCTGGAAAGTCCAGATAAATCCGCAGGTTTTCCATGGCAAAATCCGCAGAAGCAAGCTCCCGTGGGCACATAGCCTAACAGTCAGCCATTGTGTAATACTTTATTTCGCCTCTTGAGGCGCTGTAGGAAAAGTAAACAGTTACGAAATCTCCCATCAAATCACAACTCATTTCGGGGGACACTGGAAAGGGGACAATTAGTTTTTAGTTTGAAAAGAAACCCTTCAGACAATTAGGAGTTGTCCAAGCAGAGACCCCCCATTACATGGACGTCACCACAGTTTTAAGTTTTCTAAAAAATGCTCTTTTGTAGGAAATGAACATCACAGGGGTTTTGGGGGGATAATTATCCGCTAGAGGCCCCCTCTACACGTCAGAACAGATAGCTATTTTGTGAGAACGGCTTCTACTCTGTTAGAGTAAGGCCCTGGGCGCACAGTGCAGTTTTTGGTGCAGTTTTTGGTACGTTTTTTGGTGCAGTTTGTGGGTCTAAACTGCATGCATTTCGTTCTCCAGCAAAATCTATGAGAAAACCGAAATGCCGTGCACACGTTGCTTCTTTTTTTGCCTGCAGTTTTGGTTGCAGAAAAAAGAAGCAGCGTGTCACTTCTTTTCTGCTTTTTTCCTTGCGTTTTGCCATTGACAATGTTAAAAAATCACAGGGGCAAAAACGCACCAAAAAACGCAGCAAAACACGTGTTTTTTGGGTACATTTTTCCGGCCAGAGGTGCGTTTATGCTGGAGAAACAAATCTGCAGTGTGCGCACATAGCCTTATAGGGAATCTGTCACCAAGTTTTTGCTATCTCATCTGAAAGCAGCAGAGACCCTGATTCCACCGATATGTGACTTAATGGGCTGCTTGCTGTAGATCTGATAAAGTCAATGTTTTATCCAGCAGATCTAGCTGGAGCCAACACCAGTGATTGGCAGCTTCCTGTGTGCACAGTGCAGGAGGGGGTAGCTACAGGCGAGCATGGAACGTTCAGCACCCCAACACGCTGCTTTTAACCCCTTCATGACTGAGGATGTACTGGTACGTCCTAAATCACGTCAGGGTAATCACCGCCGGCTACTGCGGTGAGTCGGTGGTGACTGTGCCCTAATCCATCACATCTGCCATATCTCACATATCTTGAGGACAAAGACCTGATGGGTTTACATGTGCTTGATGGCACATGGATCAGCAAGGACCAGGAAAGAGGGCATGCAGGATGACAGACAGAAAAGAGGATCAGGAAGCATCAGATGAGCCAGATGTGAGGATACACATGGTAATGATAGATATATTGATACTCTGGAACTAGTAGCAAGCAAATGGTTAAAAGCAGGATAACAGTGAAGTAGTGGCAACTGGTTCTTTCAAAAAGAGGTTTTGCTACACTCAGACATTTTGGTATCTGATATATTGCTTGCAGAATTCTGATTTAAACAACAGATGTCTGCAGGCAAGAATTTGCAGCAAGGAAATGGTGAACCACAGCAAGGAAAAATGGTGAACAAGAAATTAGCAGTGATCTATAACGTAGATTACAGAGTATGAGTTAGAAACAATGCAGAGAACAATTACAATTTAATCTGGAAATTTAGGTGTGGGCTACACCTGGGTAAACTGGTCTGGGATTGGATTTCTCCAACATATTAGCAATTTCCACATAATCCTATTTTAAGCACATTTAAAGGTATTTTTTTTGCAAGTGGGTGACCCCTTTAAATCTTTCATTTGGAATAGGCCATCCATTCACTTAAAGTATCTCCATTTCAGTACCAGACACAGACACTTGTAAAGTGCTTGCGGTGGTGAGAGGTGATCTACTGTCTGCCAATTGGAGGGATTGCCAGAGGTTGGACCTCCATCCATCATACAATGACTGCCTGCCCTGAGGATAAAATATAGAGCTAGAAAGATTGCCTTACACTTTTATATGACTGCACAAGTCTTACGAGGTTAAAGGGAACCTGTCACCAGATTTGGGGCCTATAAACTGCGGCCACCACCAGTGGGCTCTTATATACAGTATTCTAACATGCTGTCTATAAGAGCCCAGGCCGCTGTGTAGAACATAAAAAACACTTTATAATACTCGCCTAAACTGTTGCTGCGGTGGAGATGGGTCATATGGGCGTCTCCGTTGTCCGGTGCCCGCGCCTCCTCTTTCGGCCATCTTTGTCGTCCTTCTTCTGAAGCCGTGGTGCATGACGTGTCCTAAGTCATCCACACTCGCCGGCATTGAGGTCCAGCGCAGGCGCATTGTGATCTGGCCCTGAGCAGGGCAGATCAAAGTATTGAAGTGCGCATGCGTGAGACCAGCGAGTGTGTATGACGTAGGACGCGTCATGCACACAGGCTTCAGAAGGAGAACAAAGATGGCCGAAAGAGGAGGCGCCGGAGGTCGAAGATGGCCGAAAGAGGAGGCGCCGGAGGACGAAGATGGCCGAAAGAGGAGACACCGGACAGCGAAGATGCCCATATGGCCCATCTGCTCCGCAATGCCCCATAGGTAAGTATTATAAAGTGATTTTTACATTCTACACACCGGCCTGGGCTCTTATATACAGCATGTTAGAACGCTGTATACAAGAGCCCACTGGTGGTGGCCGCAGCTTATAGCCAAAAAAGTGGTGACAGGTTCCCTTTAAACCTGCACCTTAATGGGTAAAGTGAGTGATGTGGGTTGTGCAGGCTTATTTCCCTTTTCTCTCCTTGATACCATGATACATTATGTGACTTGGCGTCTTATCTAGTAACATTATGAAAATACAATTGTTTTACTTTGTTTGTTTTACTTCCATTCTGAAAATAGTCCTCTGTATTAGGGCTTTAATTTCCTTATGGCACATCCCTTTCAATGATACACCCTTTAGTGTTAGGCTGCTTTCACACTACGTTTTTTAACATCCGTCATGAATGTTTTTTTAACGCAAAAACGGATCCAGTGTAAATGCGTTTTCATTTCAATGCATTTGCAATGGACTCGCGTCAACATGCGTTCACCTGCGTTTGCGTGCGTTATAGTGAGGATCCAGCGAGTTGTAGTTTTTTAACTGTTTTCAAAAACGCTACTTGTAACGTTTTTGAGCTGCGTCCAAATACTGCAAATTGCTGGATCCTGACTAAACAGCACGCAAACGCATGTGAACGCTGGCATGCTGATAGACAGGATCCTACTTGCTCTACTGAGCATGCCCAGAAACCAGCCTCGGGTGATCAGTCCCTCTCTCCCCCTCCCCCTCCCTCTCTCTCCACCTCCCTCACTCCCCCTCCCTCTCTCCCCACCTCCCTCCCTCTCCCTCCACTCTCCCCCGCCTGAGAGTGGAGGACGCTCGTAACCAAGGTAAACATCGGGTAACCACGGTCTTAGTTACCCGATGTTTATCTTGGTTACGTGTGCAGGGAGCCCGGCTCCTAGCAGCTGCAGACGCTCGTAACCAATGTAAATATCGGGTATCCAAGCAAGTTACCCGATGTTTACCTTGGTTACGAGCCTGCACAGCTGTCAGATGCCGGCTCCCAGTCTTTCACGTTCAGTTCCCCTCACTCCCGATCACATGACTCCAATGCCCGCCCATAAACTTAAAGTGACAGGATCCTGCAAAATAACACATGCGTTTGCATGCGTTTTTGTGCTGTAAAAGCAGGATCCGCTTTTGCAGCAAAAAAACGTTCATGACGCATGTTAAAAAAACGTAGTGGGAAAGCAGCCAAATCCGCTAACGTTAACTATTAATTATATCCACCTATCTGAAAATCACCTTAAAAACAGTTTATTCTTTTCCATGTTATTTGACCCCTACCACTCCTATCGGGTATTCACAGAGCTTTCTCTGAAAGGTCAAATCTGCTTTCATACACACTAACAAAAAAAGAATAGGTATGTCACAAGGTTTTAACAAACATCACGACTGTCATGGCGGTGTCAGGATCTGGCATTCTGCTTGCTACCGTCTCTTATATCTGTGATTAGCGCAGGTAGACTCGGGCATCAACCCACAGACTTGTAGTTCATAGACAGGCTAGCAAGAGTTAAGCAGGCTTTACATGCAACGACATCGCTAACGAGATGTCGTTGGGTTCACGGAATTCGTGACGGACATCCGGCCTCGTTAGCGACGTCGTTGCGTGTGACACACAGGAACGACCGTTAACGATCAAAAATACTCACCATATCGTTGATCGTTGACACGTCGTTCTAATCTCAATTATCGTTGCTGCTGCAGGAACGATGTTGTTTGTCGTTCCTGCGGCAGCACACATCGCTATGTGTGACACCGCAGGAACGAGGAACAACATCGTACCTGCGGCCACCGCCAATGAGGAACGAAGGAGGTGGGCGGGATGTTACAGCCGCTCATCTCCGCCCCTCCGCTTCTATTGGGCGGCTGCTTAATGACGCCGCTGTGACGCCGCACGAACCGCCCCTTTAGAAAGCAGGCGGTTCACCGGCCACAGCGACGTTGCTAGACAGGTAAATATGTGTGACAGGTGTAAGTGATGTTGTGCGCCACGGGCAGTGATTTGCCCGTGACGTACAACCGACGGGGACAGGTGCTTTCACCAGCGACATCACCAGCGATGTCACTGTGTGTAAAGCGGGCTTTAATCTCTGCTGGGCTACTTGTTAGTCTCCTTTGATCACTTGCTGTGGGGGAGCCAATCACATTCGCTCCCCTCATATATATATGCTGGCTGGACACTTGCTTTAATGCCAGTTATAGCTTCTCTGTACTAGTCTGGTGAGGTGTTGTGATCCAGACTTACTTGTGGTTGTAGTACTTTGTTGCTATGAGTAGTTGTGCTGCTATCCCTTGTTGTCCTATTGTTGCTCCCTTCCTTCTCTTGCTTTTCTCCTTTGTATTTTATTGTCTGCTACTGTGAGTTTGCAGTGTGTTTGAGTCTGGTTTTTAACTGTCTGTCTTTATCTGTGTTATCATCATACCCTTGTCCCCTCCTTTATTTTGGGGGGGGGGGGGGTGTTTGGATTAGTTCTGGCCAGGAGACTAGCTAGGCACGGGACTCTGGCATCTCCACCATCAGGGGTAACCTTGAGGACAGGGATAGCCTAGGGTCCGCTAGCGTGAGGAACAGTATAGGTGCCCCCTGACCCTCAGTATGGGGAGGAGATTAGTTCTGGTCAGGAGAGTAGCCATGCATGGGACTCTGGCATCTGCACCATAAAGGGTAACACGGAGGACAGGGATAGCCTAGGGTCCTCTAGCGTGAGGGACACTATAGGTGCCCTCTGACCCTCGCTATGGGGAGGAGATTAGTTCTGGTCAGGAGAGTAGTCATGCATGGGACTCTGGCATCTCCACCATCAGGGGTAACCTTGAGGACAGGGATAGCCTAGGGCCTGCTAGCGTGAGGAACAGTATAGGTGCCCCCTGACCCTCGCTATGTGGAGGAGATTAGTTCTGGTCAGGAGAATAGCCATGCATGGGACTCTGGCATCTGCACCATAAGGGGTAACACTGAGGACAGGGATAGCCTAGGGTCCTCTAGCGTGAGGAACACTATAGATGCCCCCTGACCCTCGCTATGTGGAGGAGATTAGTTCTGGTCAGGAGAATAGCCATGCATGGGACTCTGTCATCTGCACCATAAGGGGTAACACTGAGGACAGGGATAGCCCAGGGTCCTCTAGCGTGAGGGACACTATAGGTGCCCCCTGACCCTCACTATCCTACATTGTGACATTGTATGCTTATAAGTTAGGAAACTAGAAAATATAAGTGAAAATCCAGACAGCCAGCCAACTTTTCGAGAAACAGATATAGCTGAAAATCAAAAGAATGTGTCATTATAAATTGGACTATTGTTTATATCAGAGATTTTTGTTGTGTATTTTTTAATATATGTTTATTATTATTAGTTTAGTTTTATCTAATGTATTTTTTCTTAGATATTTTTTTATTTTACTCTGCCTTTATTAAAAAAAAATAATCAAAAAAGTAGCAATTTCCACACTTGTTACTAGACCGCATAATATTTATTTATTTTACTCTCTCATATTGCACCATTCATTTCCCCAGCGCTTTACAGACATCATCATCACTGTCACCATTGGGACTCACAATCTGAATTCCCTATCAATATGTCTTTACAGAACCAGCAAAGTGGATGGGATTTGTAGAAATCTCCTGCCCACCGTGCTTTTTTTTACGATGTGTAAACTGACCTGCGGTGCGTATTAAAAATCCGCAATTTGCCAACTTCTTTTGTGGGTACTCTTAATTTTATGTGTGGACTTTCCCCATAGAATTGCATTAGATGCTGAAAATCTGCAGGTGTCACAGTGACTTTGGGATAGCAGGGAATCGGGGCTTGTAAGCTGTCCCTCAAGCTAGGGGACTCTACGCTATCCCTAACCTCAGGGATACTCCTAATGGTGGTGAGGCCTGAGTCTTCTTTCTGGCTCTGCTCCTGACTAGTCCTGATCTAATTTCCCTTCCCACTTGCCCAGGGACAGATGGGGCACGAGTCTGTTGAAAGTACAGAAAAAGACAGACAAAGTGAATAAGAGATGTACAGTATACTAAAAGGGGTGTTTTTGGGAGGAATCATGGCTGTGTGCCGCCCCTGCAGCAGATCGAACCGCTCAGATCCAGAGTTAGTGATTACTCGTGGCTCGAGGGTCTCTGGACCCGGGGGCTAGGGGCCACACTCAAATGAAGAAGGGGATTATTTACAGGGGATAGGTATAGTTTGTGATGCCACCTGTGGTGTGCGGTAATTGGGAGTACCTCCGCTGCCGTTGGGAGTACCCGGGGTGATGGAGTGGGGCAGCAAGATGACGTTACCCTCCACGGGTAGGGGGTAGGGCCCGGGACTCTGGATGGTGGTATGGGATGCAGGGGATCGCAGGCTCGCTGGTCGCAGGGGCGAGTCGGGTACTCACTCAACAATAAAGCAGACGCTGACAACAGGGTAAACCGAGTCTCTGTCTGCTGTTACCTCTCGTGGGGAGCTCGTCCCCTGCAGTACTGCCTTGTGGTCCGTGACCTGCCTCCTGGCACAGAATTTAGGGTGTCCTTTGTGGCCTGTAAACTTGGAGCTTTCCGGGCCCCGCTCCCCACTATGGCTAAGTGAAGGATCCTGTTCTCAGGGGCTCACGCTTGGGATTTCAGTGGGCCGCTTGTTAGGAAAGCCCTATCCCCCTCGTTGCGCTAGTGCAGCCAATCTCTGAGCTTCGTGGGAACAGTCCATAGAGATCCTGTTCTCCGCAGGTTAATTGCCGGGTTGCCTGAAGCTTCTCCCCAACCTATGGTCCGTGTACCCCGTCGTGCCTTCGGTCCCGGACGGGTGATTAGGCCCAGGCTGCTGACCGTCCTCCAAGACAGGTACCAGGCACCTAGCCTCAATCCCCTGTGACCGGGGGTCCGACTCCTCTAGGTCCAGACCACCGTCTGCGACCTAGTCTGCTTCTCCCTTGGGAGCTACAACTCCCAGCTTCCTCAGAGCTCCTCACAGCTCGAGGGCTACCACTCAACTGACTTAACATCTCCCACCTCCCTGCCTGACCCCCAGGTGGGGGGCCCTATTCCTGCTTAAGCTGCCCACTGGTGTGCCTGACAGGTGTCGTGCGAGGTGTCACTAGGATTTGTGAATGCTGGTGGAGGCAGTACTGTAGGATGGAGATCCAGAACCATGGGGGGTTGAATCCTGCACTGAAAAGAGAGAGCGTGCAGTACTCTATGACAACCTGACTAGTCCAGGGGCGTCACAGCTGTCCAAAAATTGCATTCAAATTTTAGACATTTATGAGAAATCTATGCAAAAAGAGTGGTTTCGGGGTGGAATGGGGGCATAGCAAAAGGGACGGCCCGTCTTATTTATGAAAAATCCACAGGAGGTCATAAATGCTTAATCGGTGTAAGCCCTTATGAAACCTTTGATTTTTGGGAGAAGAGGGTCTGATAAATCAAATTTGCTGATTGCTGGTACCCATCATTCATACTCTTCAATGGGTAGGTCTGACATCTGCGCAGTCTTTTACATTGACATATACAGGAGTTATGAAAAGAACCAATAATGCAGTGCCATTAGTGTGTATCGCTCTTGCATTGGGAGGCCTCTGGCGAGTCTAAGACCAGAAGGTAACAATGGCTTATTGATCGCAGGTCTACAACTTGCATTTGAGTGTATCTACTTTCTTTTAGTGCTGTAGGGGTTAAGGACTCTTTCCTATCTGGCTGTCCTTGGAAGGCTTTATCTCAGGTGCACCTCTTTTGTGACCAGTCCCTTTCACTATAAAAATTCACATGTCTTACTATCCGACATCGGTTATAGATTGTTATTTCAATGCTGACCACTTTGGAAGGAGCCTGTCTCCAGAAGAAGCTGAGGAGTTGTGTCTATTGCAGCTGTTATGTTGAGCTGCATTGGAGAAGCTTGGAGTGTGCGGTGTCTACAACCAACAGCACCTAGTCACTTTTTCATTCAACCGATAGTGACTCATCATTTCCCAGGGAGCGAGCGGCTGATGCAGCAGCAGGGTGAACTCCTATGACCCCCCTCCGTCACTTCTGACTCCCCCTGGAGATACGTGGTTTACCATAGACTGGGCCAGAGGACTGAGGACACGGCCGGACTTTGAACCACTCCAGCACACTGTACCTGGAGGCTGGCACCTGTGACAACCGGATAATCATTCAATCTGAGGCAGCTCCACTGGGGTAGGCACCGAAGAGACCCTTCCTGCACCTCTATAATCCCTGCTTTGGCTCAGCATTGTGCTTGTCAGCACCACCACCTCAGGTGAGTGCAAACTCACCGCATATCTGTCCAGCATCTGTTAGCAGCTCTACACAGGAGCAGTCCTGTTCTCTATCTCTCTTTATTTTCTTTCTGTCTCCCTTACGTTGTGTTATATTATTGCAGTGGTGAGACTAGTGTTCTTGCTAGCCTTCTCACTAGCCAGGGTGAGTTCAGGGCAATCGAGGGCCTAGGCACGTGACAGCGATACGTTGAAGGACCCGTAAAGGGACGTTAGGTAGTGTAGGGTACAGGCTCAGTTGCGTTTTATGAGGTGACCCCTCTCCCTATCACCAGGGCGTTCTTTCTATACCATTCCCATCATTCCCCTTGTGTCACGCTGCACGTTGAGCCTTCGTACGCTCTATAGCTGAGAAATATGGACAATACATGGCCATTCCTGTCAGTAAATTTTTTTCTGTAGGGCAGCAGTCCCTTCTACAATCTGCGGGGTAGCATAACTTAGGGACTACACTCAAAATGCGGAGGTACAACGAAGGCCATCTCTACCATAGTACAGCACTGATGTCTTCTGACCTCTATGGAGAGGAAGCAAGCCTTACATTCTGTAGAAACCTATAGAAACTAAGCAAGTCAGTCATTAACCTCAGTGCATAACACTTGTAATGTATACACTTCCTTCAGAGGCGGAGGAATCCTCTCTCCCCATGGAGCGGCATACATGTTGTATTCCATCCTGGAGTGAGTCACAATCTCCTTCCTTTTATCTGTCATCATAATGGAGATAATAGTATTATGGTAATGATTTATTGCCGCATTCACAACTCACGGATGGAGAGGGGATGATCCCTAATGAAATAGTAACATAAGAAAGGGGAATTGCTCAGTATAGAATTCCCTAATGTAATAGATAAAGGAGTGGGAAGAAAGCCACCGTGTGTTTCTCATGATGGACAACCCCATTAAAGAGGTTTTTAATAATTTCTATATGGAAAAACATCTCCTCCATTGATAGATGGGACAGAAGGGTCTTAGTACGCCAGCCCCTACTAGTAAGACTCTAAATCATACGTCATGATACCAAATGGCCAAAAAGAAGCTCATTTCAGCTGTGTCCTCTTTCTTCTGGGTATCAGACCCTCACTGATCTTACACCGGTGATGTATTCTAAAGGGTACTTAACACGCTGCGATATCGATGCCGATATCGCTAGCGAGCGTACCCACCCCCGTCGGTTGTCCGTCACGGGCAAATCGCTGCCCGTGGTGCACAATATCGTTAGGAGCCATCACACAGACTTACCTGCCCTGCGACGTCGCTGTGGCTGGCGAACCGCCTCCTTTCTAAGAGGGCGGTTTGTGCGGCGTCACAGCGGCGTCACTAAGCGGCCGCCCAATAGAAGCGGAGGGGCGGAGATGAGCGGGACGTAACTTCCCGCCCACCTCCTTCCTTCCGCATTGCCGGCGTCCGCAGGTAAGCTGTAGTTCGTCATTCCCAAGGTGCCACACGTAGCGATGTGTGCTGCCTCGGGAACAACAAACAACCTGCGTCCTCAACAATCAACGATTTTTTTAAATGGAACAACGTGTCAACGATGGACGATTTGGTGAGTATTTACCATCGTTAACGGTCGCTCGTTGGTGTCACACGCAACGACGTCACTAATGGTGCCGGATGTGCGTCACGGAATCCGTGACCCCGGCAATATATCGTTAGATACGTCGTTGCGTGTAACGGGGCCTTAAGACTCTACATGATATGTCATGATACCAAATGGCCAAAAAGAAGCTCATTTCAGCTGTGTCCCCTTTCTTCTGGGTATCAGACCCTCACTGATCTTACACCGGTGGTGTATTCTAAGGGTAGGCCATCAAAAATCTTGGAACCCACTAAGAAGTATTTAGAATTTAAATTGAAAAGGATATGTGTGTATAGATGTCTTTGGTTCTGGAATGTCCTGGAATATTTTGGAGAAGTGGTGTACTGGCAGTGGTGGCAGGTCATGCTTTGGTGTCCATGAGCAAGGGTGGCCCGGTGACGGACAAGACCACCATCTGCCTGGCATTACTGACCCCTCCCAATATCCGGCGTAGATGTATGTCAGAAGTCGTTACAATTTGCATAGAGCAGGCTCAGGTGCTGAGCCCACTCTTTACTCACTGTTGTGGATAAACATGGCAATTCTGTGTGGTAGGTGCTCAAGTAGGCTCCAGTCCCGTATATAGCAAAGAGCAAATACGTGGCCCTCATATAGTGGGAGAAACTGGTATTTTATTGAGTAAGCTTGATCAGATACAGCACAATGTTTCGGTCTAACAAACCGTTTTTGGCAAACAGCGATGGACACCGTAAGCTACACCAGCGCTACATTCACTCACAAGCTGAGCAGACCAGCTACACAGCACACTGATGAAGGGCTATGTTAGACCGAAACGTCTGTGCTGTATCTGGTCAAGCTTACTCACTAAAATACCAGATTCTTCAACTATCTGAGTGCCAAGTATTTGCTCTTCACTCTTTACTCACTGGCGCCGACTGTTTTACACAGCAGACAGCTGCCAGCAATGAATCGTGACCATGGCATCTGAGTGGTAAGTCAGGGGGAGGGAGAGGCCTCTGTCATCCCCATTAGGCCTGTCACGATTCCTCTGTGCAGAGCATCTTGCACATTAGGAGATGCTCTGCTGGGTTTTCCTGGGCTTCTGGCTGGCAGCTTGATTGACAGTAGAGGTTTCCATGCTGGTTCTGGGAGGTGCTGATTGCTTAGGTGTTCCTTCTTCTGGGTAATTGCTCTGCTAGAACCTTTCCAGTCGTACGTTTTGGTTCTGTAGTTGTACTGTTGGCCTGTGTTTCTGCATGTGTTCTGATACTTGTTTCCTGACCCCAAACTGTTGTTTGATTCCTCTCTGCCCGCTCCCTGTTCCTGTCATGACCTCCTGGCTTTTGACCTCAGACCGTTACCTGACCACATCTCAGTTTTCTTCCTGAATCCATTATGTGCTTTCCCGGAATTCTCACCCTCAGATTGTGACCTGACTACGCCACTGTGTACTCCCTGTGTCCATACGTGTCCTCCTGTTACTAGACTTCAGCTTTCCTGACTACTCTGCCGTTTGTACTACCTGTAAGTAGTGACTAGCATCACAAGGCCCCTGCAAACTGATTATGTGAACTTGATGGGGTGCTTATTGGCTGCCGAGGAGATAAAGGGGGGAGAGCCCATTATTGGGGCAATTCAGACTTTTGCTATCGGACCCCCTGGATTTCTTTGTATGCCCCTGCTGAGAAACTCTTCAAATGTCTGGCAAATCTCCCGGGAACCAGAGTCTACCAAAACCATCCAGAAAGAAGAAGTTCTGGAAAGCTTTCTATACATGACACAGTTTGGGGAGTATGAAATAGGCATTAGGGGGTAGCCCAAAAAGAGGCAACTCACAGCAAGTGTCATAACACAGCGGGAACACTAGGGTAGTGTCATGCCAGGCGAGGGGAGAACCCCTGGCAAGCAACAGGTACACCAGGAATCAATACAAAGGTAGGCCCTCATGCGATGGAGAAGGAAGTTGAGTAATCTCCTACCTCTCACCTGAGGTTAAACCCTGAACTCCCTAACGTCCCTAGATGGGTCCTTGCCCCATGTGCCAATCACATGCCTAGGCTCTTGCTGACCTAAACTCACCCTGGC
Source organism: Anomaloglossus baeobatrachus (assembly GCF_048569485.1). Lineage (NCBI taxonomy): Eukaryota > Metazoa > Chordata > Amphibia > Anura > Aromobatidae > Anomaloglossus > Anomaloglossus baeobatrachus. The sequence goes on along the minus strand of NC_134364.1, from coordinate 59,191,693 downwards.
TAGTGAGGGTAAGTGTCTCGCTACTACAAAAAGACAACATGAGGTAGGTAACACAAACAGGTTGGGAAAACCACAACAAAAAGCACTCCAAGGTTTCTTCAGTAAGGAACTTTGCAGCTGCAATAGAAACGACACCCCAGCTATGCAGAAGCGAGCTCCTTCAACAAGGACAACATAGGTATAAGCTATAGCCGGCATAGGAAGGAGTGAGGAGTGGATATTTATAGCAGAAGGGAGCGGCTGCAGCTGAGGTTACAGCTACCTGTTAGATCACTGCAGGATAGAAAGGGACCAGATGGAATTAAATACGCTCCAACTCCGGGTAAATAGCGAGTGGGCACTAAAGCGGACCTGCGATACACAATGCGCTATGACATTCTAATCCCAGATCCCCTCGAGATCACATCAGGCCGTGACATACTCGTGACATGCAGCTATTGACGCCAATGCGTTAGTGTTAGACACAGCCAAAAAGCAGCCATGTTTTTCCTGCCTACATCATTCCCCTTAAAGACCGCACTGTGTAATTTACGCATTATCATAGTGAAATTTGTTATGTGACAATATGCGGAGACTGGGTGCGGACGTCTTCTGTAGTCATACGGGAAAATATCCATCAGTCATAGAAGCGTCAGTCTGTTTGTAGATATTTATAACTCGGGAAGCCATTGTATTGCTCATCATACTTTGAAGACGTCTCATTTGTTAATGAGGTGAAGACATGACATCCGGGTATGACGGGACATTCTCAGGTAAATTAAGCAGCTCATTAGAAGGCAGAACAATTAGCCGGGATTGTTTCCGACACTCCATAATGGCATTTGTCAGGTATGATTTGCCTCTCCCCTTCATTCAGTTGCGCAGCCGCCATATTTAAAGAGCAGCTATCATTAGCAAATTGCCTATTATTTTTGTTTTGTTTTTTTTGTTCAATAGGTCATACTGTTTTTGCTTTTGTTTTTTTTTTTAAATAAATGTTACATTTTTTTAAAATAATTTATTTTTATTTTTTTAGAATATTTTTAACTTTATTTTTTTTCACAATCTACTTTACTAATAACAGGTAGAAATCTTACAGTTTTCACACTGACCACTGTTTTTTGTTTTTGTTTTTTTCTCTAAATGCACATGTACATTAGCCACAATGAACAGCTAGCTGAATCCTAGCTTTTCTATTGAAGCATCTAATGAGCGTGTGCAAAATTCATTGTGAAGGGGGAGCTGTGACATCAACTGTTGAGAATTGTGTTATCAGCTGTGTATAGAGTTCTTATATCTCATTGTAATCCTGCCTCTGCTGATAATGAGCCCGCTGAAAACTTTTCCTGAAAAAAAAAACCAGGAAGCATGCGTATAATTTAGCCCCGGTGGCCAGAGTGAAAATTTCAAGATTACATAATTTTGTTTTTTTTAAGGCTATGCACTGTAAACTGTTAGGAAGGCTGACGGAAATTGTTTTTTCTCCCTACAATATTACCTGATTAGTTGGGGTCTGACTCCCGGGACTGCACTGATCCGGGATGTCTGTTCCTATGTTCTTGTTGATTTTTTACTATAAAATATATGTCAGGAACAGTTTGCTCTAAAATACAAACTGTGCTTTACTCACCCTCCCCAGGTCCATTGGTGAATCTCAGCTCCTACTCGCGAAGTCATCCCCTGAGGAGCATTGCAGCCAATCAATGAGCTCAGCGGCTCAAGCCTTCAACTCATTCAGAGCCGCTGAGCTCACTGATTGGCTGCAGCACATTTAATGTGATGTAATGTAATCACTGCAGCCAATCAGTGAGCTCAGCAAGTCATGCCTTCAACTCATACAGAGCTGCTGAGCTCACGGATTGGCTGCAGCACAGTTGATGTTATGTGACAAAAGCACTGCAGCCAATCCGTGAGCTCAGGGGCTCATGCCATCAACTCATAAGTACCGCTGAGCTCATTGATTGGCTGCAGTGCTTACGTCACATAATATCGACTGTGCTGCAGCCAATCAGGGAGTTCAGCGGTACTGTATGAGTTGAAGACATGAGTCGCTGAGCTCACTGATTGGCTGCAGTGATTACATTACATCACATTGAATGTGCTGCAACTCATATCTTCAACTCATACAGTACCGCTGAGCTCACTGGCTGCAGCACAGTCGATGTTATGTGACGTAAGCACTGCAGCCAATCATTGAGCTCAGCGGTACTGTATGAGTTGATGGTATGAGCCGCTGAGCTCACTGATTGGCTGTAGTGCTTATGTCACATAACATCGACTGTGCTGCAACCAATCAGTGAGCTCACAGTGCATTTTTGCTGCTTTTTTGGTGAATGAAACTAACTTTATTTAAACATGTACTGTAGAGAAATGACACCAAAAGCGCAGGAAAAAAACCACAGCTTTTTTACTGCCAATAGATCAGTCAGGTTTTTCTGCAGAAAACAAAAATGCACTGTGTGAATATAGCCTAACATAAACTTATGGAATTCAATGTTAGGCTATGTTCACACAGTGCGTTTTTGCTGCTTTTATGTTGACTGAAACTAACTTTATTTATTAAACATGTACTGTAGACAAATGATACCAAAACACAGCAAAAAAAGAAGCAAAAAAAAAAGCAGCAAAAAAGACGCAAAAACACAGCAAAAAAAAGACTCAATAACACAGCAAAAACACAGCAAAAGAAGCAAAAAAAACAAGTCGCAATAGCACTGCAAAAACACAGCAAAAAAAGACGCAATAACAGCAAAAAAACGCAATAACAGCAAAACCACAGCAAAAAAATGCAAAAACACAACAAAAAAGACTCAATAACACAGCAAAAACACAGCAAAAGAAGCAAAAAAAAAAAGTCGCAATAGCACTGCAAAAACACAGCAAAAAAAGACGCAATAACAGCAAAAAAACGCAATAACAGCAAAAACACAGCAAAAAAAAATGCAAAAACACAACAAAAAAGACTCAATAACACAGCAAAAACACAGCAAAAGAAGCAAAAAAAAAAGACTCAATAACACAGCAAAAACACAGCAAAAGAAGCAAAAAAAACAAGTCGCAATAGCACTGCAAAAACACAGCAAAAAAAGACGCAATAACAGCAAAAAAACGCAATAACAGCAAAACCACAGCAAAAAAATGCAAAAACACAACAAAAAAGACTCAATAACACAGCAAAAACACAGCAAAAGAAGCAAAAAAAAAAAGTCGCAATAGCACTGCAAAAACACAGCAAAAAAAGACGCAATAACAGCAAAAAAACGCAATAACAGCAAAAACACAGCAAAAAAAAATGCAAAAACACAACAAAAAAGACGCAAAACATAAAAAAATGCAGCAAAAAAAGACACAAAAACGCAGCAAAAAATGAAAAAACACAGCAAAAAAATACGCAAACACACAGCTTTTTTCCTGCCAAAAGATCAGGTTTTTCTGCAGAACAGAAATGCAGCACAAACGCCCTGTGTGAACATAGCCTTATTTTATTTTCTATTGTAATTATATTTCCAGCATAAATTTAAAGGAGCCTTGTCTTTCTAATAAATAAAAAAGGAAAGAACATGTGTATGTGTGCGGCTTCAGGTGACCGCTTTATGGAGCACCCAGCAGATGGCGTTTGCAGTCTCTATTACAGAGGGGAAAAAAAATGTCACCTATCCTGGATTTCCAAGCCAGAGGGGGAGGGAGGCTCTGCTGGTGATGTCATGAACCTGTCGTGCGAGTGCAGGCGGAGAAGGGTGTCTTTGCAGGAGGGAAGAGGGTGTGGATCTGGTGTGGATCCATTACCTGGCCCTATACACCTTCACATCTGCAGCTGAGGAAAGGCAGGAAGGCTTTGCTCCTAGGATCCCAGGCAGTGCCAGACATAGACAGGTAGGTCCCGGCAATGTATGGCATCCCTTCTCCCCAGATTCTGGCCTGCAGCCTCAAGCTCATCCCTTGCTACAATGTTGCAATATTTACATTCTAAATGGATCCATTGTATCGCAGCATTCCATTGTATTTTCCTATTCTTGCGGTGATCTTCGCAGTGTATGGCGACATCCATTCTGTCAACTGTGTATATATTAACCCCTTACAGGACTGTGAACGCCGCTGTGCTGGTGATCAGCCTCCCATCCCCCTTCCCACTGTTCTTCAGCAGCAGAGGAGGAAAAAAAAAAGGGATTAATGATTACATTCTGACAAGAAGAGATCCTGGCGGGGAGCGGTTTCCATTTTCTTTTTTATTTAAAGGGATAAAAAAAAATGACAGCTGGAGGATTGCACATTGTACACTGTGTATATCTACTATCTCGCTTCTGTCTTTTGCTACATTGTGTCTGTGGCACTGAATAATAGATGATAGCGCTGGGTTTGGTCACTGCAGGGCCCTCACTAGGGGAGAGGATCCGCTTTGATTTCTCTGTTTGGCAGCTGCCTCTTACCAAGCTCGGGCTTGATTTTCCCACCCACTTGAGGGGGAGAAAGAGGAAAAAAACCCACTGGTTATACTGGTGCCAGATCCGGCATTTGTGTTTCTATCGCACTTGCTCTGTTGTCACTTTGCCTTTCTTTTTTCCTAGAGTAGCTTCACCCTTGGTGAGTCAAGGATGGATCTGCGCTTGCGTATTAGTGAATTGCCTATACAGCAGATACCCATGATATACCCTACAGAGGAAAGCTGCTTCATTTTTTAGGGGTTCCACCTTCTCCTAGGCCTCAATCTTGCCTCTGTTTTACATGAACGTGTGCCTGTTATAATGTATGGAGCTGTTTGGTGTCTGTGTTTTGGGTTTTTCTCGCAATTTGTGTGTGCAAAAAAAAAATTACTGAGAAGTGTCCGTTTTTGATTAGAGGTCTTTGTCCGTGAAAATCACAGTCGCCCATGCAAGTGTATGGATCCGGGAAAATCCTGGACCACATGTGTTGGCCGTCATTGTGGTGTTTGTGATTCACCTTACAATGCATTATTTATACCATGAGACTTCCTTATGGTAAAAACTCAAACATTGATGAAACTCAGATGCAAGACATTCATCTGTATTTAGGTAAAAATCACAGTCGTCTGAATGAGGCCCTAAGGGTATGTGCACACGTTGCTTTTTACCTGCTTTTTTGCTGCTTTTTCTTCTGCGCTGTTTAATGCCAAAATGGATGTGTTCTTCTATTCAAGCAAAGTCTATGGGAATTTGGGTTTCTTGTTCACACTATGTTGTTCAAAATGCTGCCTTTTTGTGGCAGAACTTTGGTCAAAAACTCAGCTTTGCAGTGCAAAACCAAAATGGCAAAAACAATTGACATGTTGCTTCTTTGAAAAGCTGAGTTTTTGACCAAAGTTCTGCCTCAAAAAGGCAGCATTTTGAACAACATAGTGTGAACAAGAAACCCAAATTCCCATAGACTTTGCTTGAATAGAAGAACACATCCATTTTGGCATTAAACAGCGCAGAAGAAAAAGCAGCAAAAAAGCAGGTAAAAAGCAACGTGCGCACATACCCTAAGAGGATTGTCGATTATGGCCCATAAATCAGGAAGTCACTGAGGCTAAATCATTCTGTAAAAGACTCAAATCTCTTTGGTACCAATAAGAGGCTTGTGGCACGCATAGGCTGCTTTCAGACACAGTGGTCGCACATTTTACTACTTATATTGTGCACAAACCGCTGTTTAACTGGACTGAAATTAGATCACTATGGAGCCCTATGTTGGTCTAAATTTGATTGTTAAACTGTGAAAAGTCTGAGATTCATGGTCATAATGCGGTCCCTAAAATGCCCCTACAGTTTTACTGTCTGAATAAGGCCTTGAAGAGCTTGTCCAGGACTTTGACATTGCTGGCCTATCCTTAGGTACTGCAGCTCAGCTCCTATTCACTTCAATAGGAGCTGAGCTGCAATTGCTGAGAACTGCTACGACACAGGGTTGCGTTGGGTTGCCGCGCCGGCTTTGCGTTGGGTTGCCGCGCCGGCTTTGCCTTGGGTTGCCGCGCCGGCATTGCCTTGGGTTGCCGCGCCGGCTTTGCCTTGGGTTGCCGCGCCGGCTTTGCCTTGGGTTGCCGCGCCGGCTTTGCCTTGGGTTGCTGCTCCGGCTGCGAACACTACACATCTGAACATTTGTAGGAGTTTCTAATCAGTGTTGGACCTCACTAATCTGATGTTAATGACCTGTCCTAAGAAAGGCCATTAATGCAAAGTCCTGGACATTCCCTTTAATCTGTGAGACAGGCTGTATGATACAATTCCTTGCTTTATTTAGAATTCCATCATATACACCTGCACTTAATATGGGGAAATCTAGTGACAGATCCCCTGTAATGCCACAATGCACATAGGCCCCATTCAGACCTCCATTTTTTTTCTGTTGTGTGTGTAACAGCCCAGTTTTTAGCGGTGTGCAGTCAGTGTGTACGTTTTTACCGTCAGTAATTTTCGTTTGACAACAAAATTAAAATTGCGAATCTTCTACTCATTATAGTTTTAACAATGCACAGCAGTTGGATTGCGCAGGGATTGTACCCGTTTGCTGACTCTCACGGCCATATACACTTGTATTGTTGGTTTTGATCCATGTCTCTGATAAAATAGAGCACCTTACAGCTTGTTTTGATTTTTTTTTTGGGGGGTGGATTCAGACAAATGTACAGCACCAAGGATTATAATGGAATCATGTTCCAACCATATGAAGAATGGACGGCTGAGGCTTTAGAAAAAGTCATCTGAATCCATTGATTTCAGCAGGGGTAGTTGACCATCTAATGTATATGGGGCCTCCCAGATATTCCCCAATAGATGATATCAGGGGAGTGATGGATGTGGAATTTAGGATTTTTTTTTTATGTCCGATTCTTTTTGTTTTTCCCAAGGAGATAAGTTGTGACCAGCGATTTACTCCTCTCCAACTATTGAAAACACAAACTCTGCATGCATATGTATCGCAAGTTGGAAGAGGAAGCCGCTCACCAATGGGTGTATGGGCATCTGGTCTTAGGAGATGCTAAAGGTCATGGCCCTACTGGTCCCTTTAGTGATCACAGATCCTTATAGATTATTTGGGACAGTTCTACATGCTTGAGGTGCCCAAGATTAATTTTTGAGGCTGCGTATTTTTGCTGCATCAAGAAAATAGGTCGCATTGCCTTGGCATTGGCTGTCGGGCTCACATAAAACTGGCCATTTTTGTGTGCTATCCCAATTTTTACATATTTTTCATAGCAGTAATGCATGTCTATATTCCCATATTCATTGTTACACATATCTTAGCACTGCAGAGTACAACTGTCTCCTTTTTGATATGTTTCATATTCAGTTTGCACCTGTTCACATTAGAAAGATAAGATGTGCCATCGTCTTTTTCTTAGATTACAGGGTTATGCCTTCTGATTGAGCCCTCCTGCTCTTCAGCCTCAGGTGATTTCAATTCTCCATATGCACATTCCTATCCACCCATAAATTGTTGGGATTTTTTTTTAAGCCAAACAGAGGCATTAGTTCGGTAGAGACCCAAAAAAGAGGTTGCCTTGCCGCTGGCTGTTTGGCTCACATGAAACTGGCCATTTTTGTGTGCGAAGTACCTCAATTTTTACACATTTTTCATAGCAGTCATGCATGTCTATATTCCCATATTCATTGTTAAACATATCTTAACACTACAGAGTGCAACTGTCTCCGTTTTGTCATTATGTTTCATGTTCTGTTTGCACCTGCCCACATTAGAAAGGTAGGATGTGCCATCAGTCCTTTTCGTCAAGAACGCAGCGCTTACAGTTCCAGCAAAGTGGACGGGATTTATAGAAATCTCCTGCCCATTACGCTTCTTTTTTACTCCATGTAAAATGACCTGCGGTCCGTGTTTCAGATCCGCAGCGTGTCAATTTCTCTTGCGGGTGCGCGGAGTTTTACATGCAGCTTTTCGCCAAAGATTTGCAATAGAAGTGTAAAATCCGCAGGTAAACAAATGCACGTGTTTTTAGTCTGTTTCCACATCAAAAAGCCCATGTAATCCGCAATGACTGCAGCAATAAAGTCTCGTCAAAGCCAAATATAACGCGTGCGATACCAAAAGGAGACAAAAAATGGATGTAAAAAATACAAAACGTAATGAGAAAAATGCAAGTTTCCTAATTTCCAGAGATTCTGTAGCATCAAAACTCACCAAAAGCTCAAGATGGGAATGAAGCCTAAGGCTATGTTCACACACTGCGTTTTTGGTCCGTTTTTGCTGCAGAAATTTCTTGAGAAATTCTTGTAACCTTTCTGCAGACATTTCCCAGCAAAACCTATGGCAAAAAAAATTAGCTGTGCACACACTGCGTTTTTTTCTTAAGAAAATTCTTTCAGTAGATTTTCTTAAGAAAAAGAATGAGCATGTCACTTCTTTTCTGCAGCTAACTGCGTTATTTGCCATAGATAATTGGCACAATAACGCAGGGAACAATCAGCGGTAAAAACGCACCGAAAACGCGGCAAAAACGCAGGTGCACAATCCTTCACTCTTAAGAAATTTCTTAAGAAAAATCATTTTTCTAGTGTGAACATAGCCTAAGGCCAGAATCACACTTGCTAGTGCCTCGCGCGAGTCTCTCATTGAATCACCCGGCATGGCCGCACACTATGCATACAGGAGCATCTGAGCTGCATAGAGATACATGCAACCGACCCGCACCTGTCAGGTGAGTGTGCAGCCGAGCCGGGTTCTACCATGAGAGACTAGCGCGAGTTACACGCGAGGCACTAGCAAGTGTGATTCTGGCCTAAGAAGACGTTGTCACTAATTTTACAGTGGGTACGAAATGATGGACTAATCTGGGAGGAGAGAAGTTAAAAGCAGCGGCTGATATCTAATCTTCGTAGACCTCCGATTCCCGACCTCCCGGCGGCTGCTGGTGCCCAGTCTCTGCCTCAGGAATTCCAGCAGATGCCTCGTGTGCTGTGGTTGTCAGGACGAGTCTGGATTGTTTATACCCAGAGTCCTAGCAGCCGTTTCCAAAATGATCGTAGACTGCGGCCTGCTCATAACGGAATGAGACAAGTCGTGTGGAAGGATAAAGCGATGAGCTTTATACTGGTAGTGACAAGTAAGATGTGACATCTGCGTCTTCGATGTGTAGTACATCTACGTCTACTGTATTGTGGAACTGCCTGACCGTGCATGGCCCAGCTCGTTCCATTCAAACCCCTCCATACAAACACCGTAACTCCTATACTATATTAATAACCACAGAAGACTTTATTTTGGATAAATTGGCCATGGTCCTTGAAGCTACCAGATCTGGCAAATGTAAGCCAAAGAGCTTGGAAAAAGAGACATTTTACCCTCAGCCATAAAACTCCAGCTCAAGGGCACCACACCATCGAGAGTGGCAAATTGAACACCACCACCACCGGCTCCCAGGGCACACTCTCGTTCAGAGCCCCGACAAGTGCCTACTCGACCATTCCTAATTCCATCCGGGAGGGAACCATCCATATAAATTCCACCAAATCCTAGGACCCCACACTCATCACCTCGACCACTGCGACTTGAAGTTATAAGCAAAACCTCAACTGTGTAAAATATCTTATGTATCGGTTTGTTAGTGAATAGTGATAAGTGAGCACTACCATGCTCGGTGCTCGATAAGAGCAGTTGGGTGCTCAAGTCGCGTCCATCTGAGCATCCAAGTATATTGGAGGTCAATAAGGAACTCAAGCATTTTCCCGTAATGAGCAGTTGGACGCTCGGATGGGCACGACTCAAGCACCTGAGTGTAATGGAAGTCAATGGGGGACTTGAGCATTTTTCTGGGAAATGGTTCAGAAAATGCTCGTCCTCCATTGACTTCCATTACATTTAGGTGCTTGAGCCGTGCCCATCCAAGCGTCCAACTGCTCATTACAGGAAAATGCTCGCATCCTCCATTATACTCGGCAGCTCCATCCGAGTTTACTAAATTTTAAGTGATCCATTGTCAATGGATAAAAAAACTTTTCAACATTTTGCCTGCTTCAGTGGGAAAAAAAAAAAAGTGGAAGCAACTAGGATGACACCTGCTAAAAATTGTGTAGTTCTGATTTTTTTATTTTTGGGTACACATAAGCCTCATTTTGCACAGTACTACAAGACATTTTAGTCTACATCACCATAGATGAATTCCGACTGTCACTGCCTCAGGCATGATCGTGAACTAATTCTCACTTACTAGTTTGTTTGTTTTTTGTCTCGGTGTGGGCGATTTACCTGTATGTATCTAGGGATGATCATGCCCTGTTTTTGTTCTCCACCCTTGTTTGTTGGAACACAATGAAGCTTTATGTAGAATATATCAATACATAAAAATGAAGCTGTATGGTTTACACATAGACAAGTGATGCTTTCATAATTATTTCTGCCTATAGATATATACGTGTGTGTGTGTGTGTGTGTGTGTGTGTGTGTGTGTATATAATATATATATTACAGTACAGACCAAAGGTTTGGACACACCTTCTCATTCAAAGAGTTTTCTTTATTTTCATGACTCTGAAAATTGTAGATTCACATTGAAGGCATCAAAACTATGAATTAGCACATGTGGAATGAAATACTTAACAAAAAAAGTGTGAAACATCTGAAAATATGTCTTATATTCTAGGTTCTTCAAAGTAGCCACCTTTTGCTTTGATTACGGCTTTGAACGCTCTTGGCATTCTCTTGATGAGCTTCAAGAGGTAGTCACCGGAAATGGTTTTCAAACAGTCTTGAAGGAGTTCCCAGAGATGCTTATCACTTGTTGGCCCTTTTGCCTTCACTCTGCAGTCCAGCTCACCCCAAACAATCTCGATTGGGTTCAGGTCTGGTGACTGTGGAGATCAGGTCATCTGGCGTAGCACCCCATCACTCTCCTTCTTAGTCAAATAGCCCTTACACAGCCTGGAGGTGTGTTTGGGGGTCATTGTCCTGTTGAAAAATAAATCATGGTCCAACTAAACGCAAACCAGATGGAATAGCACGCCGCTGCAAGATGCTGTGGTAGCCATGCTGGTTCAGTATGCCTTCAATTTTGAATAAATCCCCAACAGTGTCACCAGCAAAGCACCCTCACACCATCACACCTCCTCCTCCATGCTTCATGATGGGAACCAGGCATGTAGAGTCCATCCGTTCACCTTTTCTACAAAGACACGGGGGTTGGATCCAAAGATCTCAAATTTGGACTCATCAGACCAAAGCACAGATTTCCACTGGTCTAATGTCCATTCCTTGTGTTCTTTACCCAAACAAGTCTCTTCTGCTTGTTGCCTGTCCTTGAGAGAATCTGTAGTAGGGAAAGAAAGGCGCAATAGGGTCTTACCCGGTATTTGGGTTTGAAGGGTAGAGAGAATGGATGCACTCACCTGGTCAGGTTGTGCCAGTCACAACCCCTGTGCAGACATATGGGAGTGCTAGGATGGTTCAGCAGCGGCCCCGTCAAAGTGAGGTTACTGTATAAAATCGGAAAATGAATGACGGGTTTTTTTGCCGCACTATGAACCACAAAGCTGAAGACTTCTTAATCTGATGTTTGTTTTTTCCCTGAAGAAGAAGGCGGATATGCCTTTGAAATGCGTTGGAATGGCTCAATAAAAGAATACTTTAAGAAATCTTCAGCTTTGTGGTTCATAGCGCGGCAAAAAAACCCGTCTTTCATTTTCCGATTTTATACTGTTGCCTGTCCTTAGCAGTGGTTTCCTAGCAGCTATTTTACCATGAAGGCCTGCTGCACAAAGTCTCCTCTCAACAGTTGTTCTAGAGATGAGAAGGTGTGTCCAAACTTTTGGTCTGTACTGTGTGTGTGTGTGTATATGTGTGTGTGTGTGTTTGTGTGTATGTGTATATGTATGTATATATGTATATAATATATATAATATTTATATCTATCTCTCTCATATACACTATGTGCACATATACTATAACTACCTATTCATAGCCCACTTCTCAATTCCTGATACTAGTAAGAGGTTATTCTTAACCTGAAAAATAATCACTTCTTACTCCAAAATTGGAAATTAGCTCATGCACCATCCTATTTTCATAGGGCATTTCAGAACCTCATTATCGGGATTGTTGGAGACCCAGTGTTCGAACCGTCGGCCATTTATTACCCATCCCACAGGTGATAGCTTGCTGAGTTGGGAGATCCTCTAAAGTATTAAGGACAGACAGGAAGGGTATGAGTAGGCACATTATACTCATGGACATTGTAACATCATGTGTTTAGTAATTGCCCAAGTGATACTTGGAGGCAGAAGCTCAGGGAGTTCTACTTGATGGTCCTAACTGACTGTGGGAAGGTCTGCAGTAGATAGGATTACAATGTAGTAAACTGTAACTATTCCTCAGGCTCTGCTCCCTTCTCCTATGGCTGACGACCTTGGTTGTGCTCCACGTCGGATTCACTACTTTCCTAGAATGCTTATCCATCAGTTGTCACCCATCAATTGTCACCCATCAGCCATCATGCTTTTGAGGTCCACTTAGACCAGATATCCCCACCTCGACTGGGCAAATGGGCCTCACATAGAAGAAACTTGAAGTTCATGGCCGCATTTCTTGTGGGGCGAGGTGACGTTTACAGTGATGGCATTTTTTTTTTTTTTCTGACTTTGATTTACTTTTTCTTCCATTTTTTTTTTTTCATTTTATTTTTTTTAGTGTCTTTATAATGAAAAAGCTGATACAGACTTGTAGCTTGCGTCAATACCAAACATTTTGTTTTTGTTTCCTTTTAACTTTTACATAGTGGTCTTTTTTTATTAACAATAGTTTTTTTCCTTTTTTTTTTTTTTTCCCCATGCTTTGCTGTTTATTTTTTTTTTTTCATTTGTTTTGTTTTTTTTTCTCCTTTTCTTACTTATTTCCCCTGATATTGAACTTTTAGTTGCCTGATCGCTGATGTATTACCCTGCATCACACAATATTTGGTCTTAGACTGATACTTTGGCCTCTTAGACACTGTTTATTGCTGAGCCTTACAAGCCACCGTAGCTCGCTTCCCCGAAGGCCATTACTTGGCCTCGGGTTGTCATGGTAACTAGGCACCATCTGACACTTGCTAATGATGGTGCTGGCTCTGCCATCAGCGTGCCATACATCATGAAGAGGTAAAAACCAAACCCTCCTCTCCATATTCATGTCTTGGGAGCTCTGGTGCCCTGTGGGCTGCAGATAACAGCTTCACAGGCCGCATGCAGCCCCCGGGCCACGTGTCTGAGACCCCTAGTTTTATCTTCAGTTGCTGCTTGTTTGATGTTTTGCCATAATCCTATTTCTTCAGCTGCAATTATCTGTGCGTCTTCCATTTTGGTTTCGACATCTTGCATCTACTGCTCTTCAGACCTGCTGTTTTTAACACTAGAGTTGGGACCATCCCGCCATGGACACACCTTGTCGTGGTGGGATGACTTTTGATCAAACTGTGTTAACCACGTATCCTGTATTACTACTACTATTTACTTATTACAGGGTATTTGCTCATTTTGAGTTTTTCCCTTGGGTTTTATCTGAGACATGGCCACTGTGTGATTATGCTCCTATTGCACAATTTTTTTTTTTGTTTCCATTGCATCTATGTAGCCTCCCATGAACAGTTCGGCCCCATCCCTCTCTGCCCTTTTTCACTTTGATGTTACTGACGTAAGGTTTTAGTATTAGAGTAAGGACCGTCCTGATGGGTCCACCTTGTCGTGGCGGGATGGCTCTATGCTTTTCGATCAAACACTGTTTATTTGTTTCCTATTGCACATATACCAAGTTATGCTCCAGCTCATTTTTTATTTTTTTTGGTAAAGCTGGAGTGGTAGTAGACTTTATGGGTTCATGGAGAGGTTAGGGTAAGTTGGGTGTCTTGTGTTCGAGAAGGTAGAGATGAGCGGACCCGTGGAAGTTTAGGGTCGCCGGGTTCAGCCAGACTTTAGATAAAGTTCCACTTGGGACCCGGACTTGACATGAACCCCAAATGGAAATCAATGGTTGGACAGTTTAGCTCTCCGCTTATATACAACCAGCCATACTTCCAGGGAAGGGAGGTTTTTTTTTTTTTTTTTTTTTGGACACAGCATCCAAACGTTGTTTTTTTACCTCCAATAAGAGCCATTCAGAGATTGCAACCGGGCCGAGCACCAAGAGTAGCCGATCCTCCTGATGCTAGATCAAGTGTTCAGCATACGTACAGCACCCGAACTCCAAACGTGGACAATGATTTTTGAAAATTCCATGTTCGGTACGAACCCCAAATTTGACAGTTTGACTCATCTCTACTCGTAGGTCAAGGTGGTAAAGTGAAAACCTTTCTTGTTTTGTATCTAACATTGTCAAGTAGTGGATTAATCCTTCATCACACTATTTTGTGCTTATGTTTAGGTCGTTTCCACCCAATCAATCTAAAATAGAAATGATGGTTTGTCTTAACAAAAAAAAACAAAACCATGCACGATGATTGGAGAGCAGTAAAATATAGAAGAATATTTTTTTACTATTTACTATTATTGCAGCTATATGGAATTGGGGCTGTAGGACCCCCCCCCCCTCCACCTCCCAAAAAAAGACTCCAATATTGGGAATTAGCTCATAGTGTTTTCTGCTGGTATCCCATTCATTCTAGTCTGAGGACCGTGTGGAAGGTATGTATGTAGGAGGCACACTTGGGACGTGAGTGGTTTGATGCATCGCCTATCAAGTATCCTCTGTGTGGGTAGATAAGAGCTCAATGGACTAAATAAAAAAAAAAAAACATGACCTCTCCAGTGAGATTGTTGAGACTGGGTTCAGAATGTGATATTGTATTCATGTTGGTTGACGGTCGTAGGTAACTTGAGAAGATTTGGAAGGGTCATTTCAGTCCTTAATTTCTAGTTTGTGCTGCTGTAGATATCTGTAATTCAAAGCTTTGAGGAAGAAAAACGATCAGTATACAGAATAGATGCGGTCACGTGGCAATGGATAAATGGACCTTCACTCCCCATTCTGGTGCCAGGCTTTGCCAACTAAGACAGAAAAAACAGTTTTCGTTTCCCTCTCCATGGCTTTTCCGTTACTAATACTAATCACACCAATTGACATTATTAAGTAACAAAGGCAATGACTAGCCCAATCCCAGCCACATCGTCAGCTTACATAGTATGTAGGTTTCCTCTAAGGCCTAAACCACACAGCATGAAAATCGGACCAAGTGGAGTGCGATAAAAAAATCGCATTCCACTTGGACCAATATTAGCCTGTGTGTCAGCGCACATGAGCGATTATTTTCTCAGCCCTAATCAGACCAAGAAAAAAGTCGCAGCATGCTGCTATTGTAATGTGATCATTGTTTCTCTCGCACCCTTTCAAGTGTATGGGGTGAGAGAAAAATTGCACTGCACTCGCGGTACACCGGTGTACTGCGAGTGCAGTGCGAGAATGGCAATAGCCGGCTACGGAGGAGAGAGGGAGATAAATCCCTCCCTCCCCTCTGTAGCACCGGCTCACCCCTCCTCAGTGCTGGCCCGCCCCCTGCAGCTGAGGTCCACTCACATGGTCGGACCCCAGTTGCAGGAACACTTGCATGACACTCGGCTCTGCTGTACTGCCAGCGTGAGACGAGTGTCATACGAGGGGATCGCAGTAATAATCGTGAGGCCCCAGCCTAGCATGATTGGGGTATTTTATGACCCTTTTACATGCCCAAAGAACTATCAGCTCTGAAAATAGGCATGTTAGTTTCTCTGAAATTCAATATATCTACTCTGTGCACCAATCTCCATTTCAGCTGTGCATTTCACTTGGAGATAGAGATGAGTGAACCCGAACTAAAGTTCGAGGTTTGTACTAAACACAGACATTAAATAAAATAAAAAATCATTTGATTGAGCATTGGGGTAGTTGGGTATGCTTGGTGTGAGCCACTTGCAGTCTCTGTTTTGTGGCTTTGCCGGAAGGGCCCTGTTTGGTGGCTTGGCCGGAAGGGCCCTGTTTGGTGGCTTGGCCGGAAGGGCCCTGTTTGGTGGCTTGGCCGGAAGGGCCCTGTTTGGTGGCTTGGCCGGAAGGGCCCTGTTTGGTGGCTTGGCCGGAAGGGCCCTGTTTGGTGGCTTGGCCGGAAGGGCCCTGTTTGGTGGCTTGGCCGGAAGGGACCTGTTTGGTGGCTTGGCCGGAAGGGCCCTGTTTGGTGGCTTGGCCGGAAGGGCCCAGTTTGGTGGCTTGGCCGGAAGGGCCCAGCTTGGTGGCTTGGCCGGAAGGGCCCAGCTTGGTGGCTTGGCCGGAAGGGCCCAGCTTGGTGGCTTGGCCGGAAGGGCCCAGTTTGGTGGCTTGGCCGGAAGGGCCCAGTTTGGTGGCTTGGCCGGAAGGGCCCAGTTTGGTGGCTTGGCCGGAAGGGCCCAGTTTGGTGGCTTGGCCGGAAGGGCCCTGTTTGGTGGCTGAATGTGAGCGGAGAACGAAATGCCCAATCATTGACTTCCATTGCGGCTCAGGTCAAGTTTGAATCTCAAACTAAGCATTGGATAATCTCCGGCTTAACCCGATCTTCCATGGGTCTGCTCATCTCTACTTGCAGATTATTTTAAAAATCACAGCAGATATGCCTATACCAAATCTTAATTTTATGAACCCTTATGTTATTACTTGGCTGTTTGCTCCATGTGCCCATTTTGAAAGATTGAATCATATTTTGTAGTTTGCAGTTTATGGGAATTTTTTCGATTATTAATCATATTGCGAATGTAAAGGATGTAGTTTTTTAATCGCAGTCAGCTAATCTATTTTTCTTCAGTTTCTCCGCGTTGTTTGCTCCCCAGCGTGGTGTCATAATCTTTGCATGCCGCAGCTATAAAGGGGAACGCAGCACTATAGTAGGCATTTAAACAAATGTCTGCCCATATAATGTGTGCCAGGTTTGCCAGGCCAGGAACCACTCTTTACAGGATGGATTTCTAGTGGCGGACACAAGCATCGGGCACCAGTCTGATGTCCATATGTCTTGATGGGAGACAACCTTTTTCATGGAGAGAGATCACCATGTATAATAATGTCAGAACAAAAAAAAAATCCCAACAATCTTCATAAAACCATAACTTTATGGAAGTGTTTTAGACGCATGGATAAGCCGCTCACATTCTTCTGCCTGATCTAGGTCCTTACACTTGGCTAGTTTTTCATTGACTAAGGACCTAGATTAGAATCAAAATTTCTAAGCAGCTTTTCCATGGGATTTTAGGTTGTTTCAATAAAGTTCTGGTTTTATAAAGATCACACTGTTGAATCTTTCTATTCTGACGTGTCTTTGCACATTATCCGGGCCACGCAATCTCATGGCTATCAAGCTACGTTGTTAGGCCGCAGTTTAAGGCTTAACGTCATGTGTAGTAAGGAACGTCTAGACGTTTCCTTCCGCTGGGTTGAAGAGGTCCAAGCTTTCTTACCCCAACTGACCTGTATGGTAAGTCACAAATAGAGATGAGTGGATCCGTGGATGTTCGGGATCGGTCGGACTTTAGTTAATAGTTTGTTTCGGGACCTAGACTTGACCAGAATTTGACTCCGAATCCCATATAAGTCAATGGGGATCCGAACTAACGGGCTCGGCTCGAGTAACTAATGTAATGGAAGTCAATGATTGGGCAGTTCGGCTCTCCCGCCACATACGGGCAGCCATACATAGAACATTTCTGAGTGAGGGAGGGCATATATATTTTTATTTTTTTACACAAAGCATCCAAAAATGTTGTTTGTACCCCCCCTGAGAGCCAGAGACTGCGAGCGGCTCTCATTTGGCAGAGCACTAAGCATTCCCGAGCACAGAGATACTCACTCAATCAAGTGGTCAGCATACATACAGCGCCCAAACTCTGGCACAATTTCAATTTCGAGCCCTGGACAGCCAGTCTTCGGTACTAACTACGAACTTTACAGGTCAGGTTCGCTCATCCCTAGTCGCACATTTCTGTGATGGGAATGTGACGCCAGGTAGTCACAGATAGGCCCCCACATAACCCCATCCCTCACCTAGGTGACACACAGCCGACGTGAAACCCTAGTCACCCCCCCTTAGGGAAAGATAGACACACCAGTGTACGGGACCAGGAGGTTGGAGACGCCCACCTAGGGGTCTAGACAGCTCGGGGCGGGAAAACAGTGGCGTTAAGCTTCACTTTAAGTTTGGAGTTCAAGTTGAGAGGAGTGTGCAAGTTGGACGGTGCCAGGGTCGGAGCCCTGGTGCCTTTGGCTAGGTGGCAGACGGTGGTCTCCGTCAGCAGGAGACGGGAAGACGGCTTGGCAGATCCGAGGTGGACCGGGACAGGGTTGGAGCCCGCCGGTACCGACACTGAGAACTGACCCGGAAACCATAGCACAGAGGGGGTACTCGGACCCTGAAGCCAGGACCGAAACCAGGGGCCTAGCTAATTAACTAATTGAGGGCAGGATTATAGGTCCTGTCCCACCCAAAGTCCCTCATAGAAGACAACACCCCACCGATAGGGATAAGGCCACCGCCAGGGCCCATAGATCCCACGGGCCAGCGACTGCGGGCACGGCTCCTTAGGCCACAGCCAGCCGGGAGCGGACTCCTGAGTTCCAGACCAGGCAGTCCACCATACACAAAAACAAGTGCAGAGGAAAAGGATAGTGACCACCAGCCCGGGTGGGGGACCTGAATGCAACCGGTCGCGGTGGCCGGCCACCAGCACCTTGGTTTACCAAAAGACTTGTGTGATTCATTTACTGTGAGTAACCAAATGTCCCCCTGCTTGCTCAGGCGCGCCGGCCCTTGCCATTGCTATATCCTGCACAAAGACACTGGGTCCCGGGGCAACCATCCCTACCCACGAAGGGGTTAACATCCAGCTGCCACTACATCTCCCCCGGGTGCCCCACAACAGCAACGGTGGTGTCCCACCTCACCACACACTGTGGGTGGCATCACGAATACGGCCTAGCCCGTACATAAATGCCCCCACCCCTTTTTATTCGGCGTGTCCGAGACCCCTGGGTCCGGAGGATCCCTCGAGCCACAGACACACACACAGCGGGTCCGGCCCCGAGCAGCGGTGGCTGCTGACAAGGGGGCGGCACAGGAATAATCCCCATTAAAGGGAATCTGTCACCAGGTTTTGCTACCTATTCAGAGAGCAGCATAATGTAGAGACAGAGACCCTGATTCCAGCGATGTGTCACTTATTGGGCTGCAGGTTGTAGTTTCAATAAAATCAATATTTTGTCAGCAGGAGATTGTCACTAGAGGATTAGTTGTCTTGTGCCATCTAATCCTCCTGCTCTGTAAAACCACAGCCACACCACTGATTGGCAGCATTCTGCCTATGCACAGTGTGCACATAAAGCTACCAATCAGTGGTGTGGGCGGGGTTATACAGAGCTCAGTATTCAGAGAACTGCGATCTCTGCATCAGAAAAAAACTACATTAAGCAGCTCAGTAAGTGACGCATCGCTGGAATCAGGGTCTCTGTCTCTACATCATGCTGCTCTCAGATTACATAGCAAAAACTTTGTGACAGATTCTCTTTAATAAGGACTTTCCTGAAGGCAAATTTGTTTTAACTTTGAGTATCCCGACAATTGATTAAAGTCCTCAGCGTGGTGAGTTCTCAATTTCTCCTTGTCGTTTTGGTTTGGGTTGCGAGTGACCGAACTCTTCCCTATGGCTGAGCAGTAAGGAAAAGTCTTAAGTGGGAATCTAATCTTTAAAAACGACAGATACCGGTTACCTTCGTGTGTCTCAGGCCTTGTGGTATTTTAGAGACGTAGACTATACAGGAATGTGACTTTCCCTCACCATAATGACAAATAACGATGGGTAATGATGATTACTCACCCAGTCATCTCCAGTCTCTGTATCGTAAAGGTGACACTGACCTCATTTACAAAAGTTTCTTCCCACACTCAGTATTTGCATAAAATCCAGATCTCCAGGTTGCCTTTCCGGTTGCTCCTCTCCTCTTGCTCCTTCTTCTTTCCTTTTGACTACGACCTATTGACTATTTCAAAGGAGTCCAGGATGAGAAACCTGGTGGATTTCTTCCAAAAACAGCGCCATACCCATCCATGGATTGTCTGTTACAGTTCAGCTCCATAAAGGCCACTTTACACACCGCGACATCACTAGCGATGTCGTTGGTGAAAGTACCCGCCCCCGTTGGTTGTGCATCATGGGCAAATCTCTGCCTGTGGCGCACAACATCGCTAAGAACGGTCACACGTACTTGCCTGCCTAGCGACGTCGCTGTGGCGGGTGAACCGCCTCCTTTCTAAGGGGGAGGTTCGTTCGGCGTCACAGCGACTTCACTAAGTGGCCGCCCAATAGAAGCGGAGGGGCGGAGATGAGCGGGACGTAACATCCCGCCCACCTCCTTCCTTCCTCATTGCCGGTGGACGCAGGTAAGATGTTCCTGCGGTGTCACACATAGCGATGTGTGCTGCCTCAGGAACGACGAACAACCTGCGTCCTGCAACAGCAACGATAATTGGGAATAGACGCGTCAACAATCAACAATTAGGTGAGTAATTTTGATCGTTAACGGTCGTTCATGCGTTTCACACGCAACGACGTCGCTAACGAGGCCGGATATGTGTCACGAATTCCGTAACCCCCAACGACATCTCGTTAGCGATGTCGTTGCGTGAAAAGCGGCCTTAAGAGGCTAAGCTGCAATGCCCTAGACACTCTATGGTCCATGATGACGCTGAGAACAGCCATATTTGATTATCCTTTATATCCCCTATTAGAAAAAAAAACCCCACAGCCCTCATGGTGTCCATTGATTAGATGACTGACATGGTGGTCCAGCCTACCAAGAGCCGTCACATAGCCAAATGTATAAATTATTCACGACACACATGTCTCTCACTCCACCGGGTCCCATGTTGATCCTGAGGACAATGCGTGTTTGTTGTTGGCCACTTCTCCAGCTTCTTATGTTATTTCATTTCAGAACACTTGGCATGTGTATTTTATTTTTTTTTACCAGTAAAAGAATTTAGTAAGGAGGATTATCAAGCCCCTGGCGTGGATTTTGATGAAGAGCTGACTGCAAATTCATAGCCACCACAACAGGGAAATGTATTATTTTGGCTGTCTCTTGTTACCTGCAACTATTAAAACTCATAAGTTCACTTGCAACCCATTTGGTTTTCATCACTGCCAAATAATAATTGCCTCCTTCACTGTCACGCTAGGTACGGGGAAGCACCAAGCGCATGGCGAAAGGGAAAGGAAACCGTGTGTCTAGGGAGAGGGAAGATGGTGACCCCCTGACCAAACTTACCACTGCCCCTGGGGTCCCTCACCACTCTAGATAGGTTCCGCACCTATGCGCCGAGCCGGATACCTATTCCTAGGTATCTCTAGTGCTGGGCCCTAAATAGGGAATGGATAGGATGAGCTCTTCATCAACACTAAACAACTATAGAAGATGCACAGGGGAAAAGCATGAACTACTGATTGATCATTAGATGACTTGGGTAGAAGTTCAGCAGAGCTTTCAGCAACGATACCACAGAGGAGTACAAGCCACCTGATTGCAACCTCAGCTTGAAGGAACTGAAAATATCACCAGCACAGTCCAAAGGAAGGAATGTGATTTGAATACTATTTAAACACCAAGAGAATACTGATAATCAACAAATGGGTGGAAGGTGAGCTCCTGCTGGGTCCAACAGGGAAAGAGATGAATCCTGCAGGAAAACTACCTATACCAATAAATACTGATAGCAGGAACAATGGAAAGTCAGGGAGCATTCTGCGCAGCCAGATGCTGTGACCTATGGCCAGAAACCACATGACTGTCACACGTGACACACCTGTGACATTTATAGTATGTAACCACAGGTATGTGATTTGCATACTTCAGGTAACTAAGCAAAGCGCTTTGCTTGGTTACCCGATAGTTAGCCTGGTTACCAAGGGCAGCATCGTTACATGAGTCGCTGGTGGCTGGTCGCTGGTGAGGTCTGCCTGTTTGACAGCTCACCAGCGACCATGTAGAGACTTTCCAGCAATCTCGGCCAGGTCGGATCGCTGGTAGGATCGCTAGCAAGTCTGTGTGTAAAGGGGCCTTTACTCATTTGGAGTTCCAGAGACATAGGAGGGCATCTTGCTCACACTCTAAACCAGATACTGTCCAATAAGAAAACTGAAAATGCAACTATGGAAAAAACTTCCCAGAAAAGAAGCTGTTTCTGCTTGTAAAAAAATTGTTTTTAAGATGTCTCAAAAAATTGTATGAACATAGCCTAAGAGACGAACGAGGACCTTCGCAATGGAACGGTTCAGAAGTGGTCTTTGTTCCTCTACAAGGGTTTTGTGGATGCCGTTGATCCCGATCAGTATTTTAGCTTACATTGACACAGCGATTTAGATGACTGTGAGAAAACCTCTAACCACTGAGCATCACGAAAGTATTAAAAGCTCTTGCACGACCTCTTCACACTCGATGGAAAATAAGATTTCCTTCTCACATCAGAGCCCTTCGGAGAGCTTAAGCCAGCAGAACGCTTGACATTTGTCGCACCGTGAAGCTCTTTCCATATGTCTGGAAAGCAATTATTTTTCACCATTTAGGAGTTCTTAAAATCTTGTGATATTTTAAAAAATGAAAATGTACCCTATGTAAAATGTACAACCTCGCTACGTAGTAAACCTATATAATAACTTGAAGAGATAAAGAAGATCGCTGCGGAACATAGTAAGGGATGTACAAGGGCAAAGTACCAGCTTCGACTTATGGGTTGAACTTTAGGATAGACCACTCAGTTTGTGCTCTTCTCCTTCTTCCAGGATCACTTTGAGCTTTAGTCGCCCTATGTATGGTCACATTTTGGGCTTTCTCGCCTAACGGCGGCACCATTGTAATTTTCTTTTCCCCTGCTAAGACCAGATATATTTTGGTCTCCATTCTACGAAAGCCAGACCTATTTTGGGCTTCATACTTCTTTTCACCCACCTAAGATGGGAGAAATACAAGATTAAGCTTAAGGATGTCTGCATTTTGTTCACTCCCACAAGGATCGTGCTATTTTTGACTTTCCACCCCAAAGACGGAGCCATTTTTAGCTTTTCCTTCCATCATAATTAGTACTTAGAAGACTCTATTCAGAAGTTGGACACCAAAAAGTTTTTTCCCCTGTCCAATTTTCCCCATATTGTCATGCCAGACATGACGTTATGACCAACTGAGTTGTCATGTCAAGTTGTACCACAATAGTACTCCCTTTTTCATTGCCATTTATGGGACCTCTGTAGTCAACTGTTCAACTGACTGTGGAGATGATGGTGGCCACCACAATGGTTATGTAGAAATTATGAAACTTTAGTAACAAAGCAAATTTCACACTGGCCTTACAATACCACACAGCATAATAATACTAATGCTTGGCATAACTGAAATATTATGGACATCGGTTTTGCCATGCATCATCGATAGAGGACAATTACTAAAAGCCTAGCCATAGCTTGGATGACTACCGGTAATTAGAAGCTCTGACAGTTTTGTAATTACAAATTAATGGAGGCAATGTAGTGATTCTACTGTATGCAAAGCAGAAAGCTCCAAATATATATTTTCACCATTATTTTCACGCACTGTCTTACCTATCTTGGGCATGGACGTCACTAGAGCTTCACAAGAGCCACTTGATCCTCTCCCATCTTCCATGACGACATCACAGAGCTGGTGGATATTAGAGATCCTTGCGCTCCTCCACCTTCTCTTCAAGGAGGCACCACAAATACTCAATGAGATTCAGGTCTGGAGACGCCTGGCCAATCCAGTGACTTTACCTTCAGTTTCTTTAGCAAAGCAGTGGTGGTCTTGGAGGCGTTTGGGGTTGTTTTCATTATTGCATATGAAGGGAAGAGATCATGGTCTGCTTCATTATGTCCCTGTACATGTTGGCATTCATGGTTCCCTCAATGAACTGTAGCCCCCACAGCCGGCAGCACTCATGCAGCCACAAACCATGACCCTCCCACCACCATGCCTGACTGTAGGCAGGACACACGTCTTTTGTGCTCCTCACCTGATTGCTTCCACACACGTTTGATACCATCTTGGTCTCATCAGATCCCATGACATGATTCCAGTAATCCATGTCCTTAGTCTGCTTGTCTTCAGCAAACTGTTAGTGCATCATTTTTAGAAGAAGCTTTCTTCTGTGATGACAGCCATGGAGACCAATGTGATGCAGTGTGCGTCGTATGGTCTGAGCACTGACAATGGACCCTCCACCCCTGTAACCTCTGCAGCAATGCTGGCAGCACTCATATATCTATTTTGAAAAGACAACTTCTGGATATGATTCTGAGCTCATGCACTCAACTTCTTTGGTTGACCATGGTGAGGGCTGTTCGGAGTGGATCCTGTCTTGTTAAACCGCTGTATGGTCTTGGCCACTGTGCTGCAGCTCGGGATGTTGGCAATCTTCTTATAGGCTTGGCCATCTTTATGTAGACCAACAATTATTTTTTTCAGATCATAAGAGAATTCTTTGCCATGAGGAGCCATATTGAACTTCCAGTGACCAGTATGAGAGAGTATGTGAGAGAGAACACCAAATGTAACACCTGCCCCCCATTCACACCTGAGACCTTGTAAGACTAATGAGTCACATGACACCGAGGAGGGAAAATGACTAATTGGGCACAATTTCGCCATTTTCATCTAGGGGTGTACTCCATTTTGTTGTCAGCAGTTTAAACATTAATGGCTGTGTGCTGAGTTATTACACTGTTATACAAGCTGCACACTGACACTGTACATTGTATCACAGGGTCAGATCTTCAGTGTTGTCCATGAAAAGATAATGTGGAGTGTACTCACTTTTGTGATTATATATTGTGTAGATCCAATGGGTCCTAGTAAAAGCAGACTACAAAGCAATCTTTTTCCAACCCTCTCCAAAAGGAGACAAGTCATCAGCATCACTAAGGGTATTGTCACACTTTAGTGACGCTCCAACGATCCCACCAGCGATCTGACCTGGTCAGAATCGCTGGTGCGTCGCTACATGGTCGCTGGTGAGCTGTCAATCAGGCAGATCTCACCAGCGACCAGTGACCAGCCCCCAGCCACCGACGTGTGGAAGCGATGCTGCGCTTGGTAACTAGGGTAAATTTCGGGTAACCAAGCAAAGCACTTCGCTTAGTTACCCGATATTTACCTTGGTTACCAGCGCACACCGCTTCGTGCTGGCTCCCTGCACTCCTAGCCAGAGTACACATCGGGTTAATAAGCAAACTGCTTTGCTTATTTACCCGATATGTACTCTGGCTACGTGTGCAGGGAGCCGGCACTGGCAGCCTGAGAGCGGCAGACGCTAGTAACCAAGGTAAATATCGGGTAACAAAGCAAAACGCTTCGCTTGGTTACCCGATATTTACCTTGGTTACAGCTCACCGCAGGCTGCCAGAAGCTGGCTCTCTGCTCCCTGCACATTCAGATCGTTGCTCTCTCGCTGTCAAACACAGCGATGTGTGCTTCACAGCGGGAGAGCAATGACCAAAAAATGAACCAGAGCAGTGTGTAACGAGCAGCGATCTCACAGCAGGGTCCAGGTCGCTGCTCAGTGTCACACACAGCGAGATCGCTAATGAGGTCACTGGTGCGTCACAAAAACCGTGACTCAGCCGCGATCTCGCTATGTGAGAAGTACCCCTAAGACTCCGAGTCAGAAGGGTCAAGGAACAATACTAAAGATCAGCAAAAAAAGATTTGCGCGATCTTGTTCAGAGTCCATTCTAATCGTTCATGGCCGAGCCAAGGTTGTTGGCTGCAGAAGTGAAAACCACTCTGATCTACTTGCCACACATCTTTTCATTCAACTTTAACCAGTACATACATATCAGAAGCTCGGTGATCCTTTCTGTGCCGTAGGATAAGCCTAAACACTTCCCAAGTAACTCGAAATCTCAATCTTACAAAGTGATTAACCCTAGTGACAAAAACAATTCTGAAAAGTCCAATCGACCTCACCATTGTGAGTCCACAGTGAACCTCCACCAACTAAATTAGGGTTGGACCAACCAAACTATTGTCAGGCCTTTGGGCCCGCATACTTTGGCAGGACATCACCCTGAATGCACAAATACTTTCACAATGAATTGTGTGAAAAGCTGGCCATTTCCACACATAAACAAATGTATTGCAATGAACCGATCTGGTTTCACGTGACGTCAACCATGGGAATGTTGGTAGAACAGGTGTGATATGTGGATTAGCATATGAAAGAGAAGAGGCTTGGTATGTGCTTGTGGTCTGTCCAGTCTAAGGCCTTGTGCCCACAGGGCGTTTTTACAGTGTTTTTTCTAGCGTTTTTCATTGCTTTTTTTAATCAATAAAAGCAAGGAAAAAGCATCCCAGCAAAGTCTATGAGAATCAGGACTTGCTGTGCCCACGTTGCTTCTTTTTCAGTTGCTTTTTTTCTTGCTGAAAAAGAAGCAACATGTCAATTGTTTTAGCGTTTTTTCCTGCTTTTTTCCCCAATTGACTTCAATGGAGTCAGGGAAAAAAGCAAGAAAAAACGCATGTGTAATGCCCACGTTGCTTTATATTTTATGCGTTTGGGCGTTTTTAGGGAGAAAAGAAAGCTATGTAGATTCCTTCATAGAAGAAAGCCACATAGCCAGCGTCGGCAGCTGTTATCTTATCTCCCATTGTTTAGCGCGACACCTCTGCAGGGACCCCCGCTGACGTCACAAGGTAAAGAGTTCATCACAGCGGGGGATCTCCAGGAAATCCCACAGTAATCCCCCTGTATGAATTGTATTCACCTTGTGACATCCCGGAACTTATACAGCGAGGTGTCGCGGTAAACAATGCATGGACCGCCGCTGATGTCACAATGTAAAGCGTTCATCCCAGCGGGGATCGCCAGGAATGTGGGCGGCATTGCTCGGTAATCCCCCTGCATGAATTGTATTCACATTGTGACATCCGGAACTTCTCTGCAGTGACGTGTGGCATTAAACAATGCAGGGACCCCCGCTGACGTCACAAGGTGAATAGTTCATCCCAGCGGGGGATCTCCAGGAAAGCCCCCGGTAATTCTCCAGCATGAATTGTATTCACCTACTGACATCCCCGGACTTCCCTGCAAAGAGATGTCGCGGTAAAACACCGCAAGAATACTGAATGCCTGGTGCACAGCCTATGCCACATAAATGCAGGCAACCCCCGCTGACGTCAAGGTGAACCCCGAAAAACCCCGGTGATCCTCCTGCATGAACTGTGTTCACCTTTTGCCATGCACCAGACATTCAGTATTCTTGCAGTGTTTTACCAACACCACTCTACAGGGAGGTCAGGGGATGTCACAAGTTGAATACAGTTCATGTAGGAGATCCGCCGCTGGAATTAACTCTTCACCTTACTCACCTCTCTGCAGTCTCCTGGGTCACGTCCGATGGGCTCCAGGACCTGCCGGTAAGCAGCTGATTGTTTACGTCCAGCGGTGAACAGCCTGCCGGCTTTTTAACAAGCAGATGATGAATCAGCTGATCTTCCCTGGACGTAAACAATCGGATGATGCTATCAGGTGATAGCATCAGCTGCTTACCAGCGGGTCCTGGAGCCCATGAGACTTTTAGACAATCAGCTGATGTGTAATCTGTTTCAGGTCCTTGAACCTGTGTCAGGTTCAAAGACCTGAATCCAATATCATCTGATCAGAAGGTAAACCGATCAGATGATGTGTCATCATCTGATCAGTTTGCCTTTCAATCAGATGATATTGGATCCGGATTGGACATCCCGGGACCCTCGACCCAGGACTACGGCGGAGGGGGGTTCTTTAGTTCAATAAAGATGGAGTCACTAATTGTGTTGTGTTTTATTTCTAATAAAAATATTTTTCTCTGTGTTGTGTTTTTTTATCTTTACTTGAAATTCATGGCGGCTATGTCTAATATTGGCGTGACACCATGAATTTCAGGCTTAGGGCCAGCTGATAATACAAAGCTGCCCCTAACCCCATTATTACCCAGTGAGCCACCCGATACCAGGGCTGCTGGAAGAGTTGGATACAGCACCAGAAGATGGCGCTTCCTATGAATGCGCCATTTTCTGGGGCAGCTGCGGACTGCAATTCGCAGTGGGGGGGCCCAGAAAGCTTGGGCCACCCTGTACTGCGGATTCCAGTCCCCAGCTGCCTAGTTGTACCTGGCTGGACACATAAATTGGGCGAAGCCCATGTCGTTTTTTTTTTTTTAATTATTTTATGAAATTCATGAAATAATTAAAAAAAGGGCTTCCCTATATTTTTGGTTCCCAGCTGGGTACAAATAGGCAGCTGGGGGTTGGAGGCCACCCGTACCTGCCTGCTGTACCTGGCTGGCATACAAAAATATGGCGAAGCCCATGTCGATGTTTTTTTTTTAATTCATTAAAAAAAAAACAAACACATAACCCAAAAGGGTTAGG
Source organism: Anomaloglossus baeobatrachus (assembly GCF_048569485.1). Lineage (NCBI taxonomy): Eukaryota > Metazoa > Chordata > Amphibia > Anura > Aromobatidae > Anomaloglossus > Anomaloglossus baeobatrachus. The sequence goes on along the minus strand of NC_134364.1, from coordinate 59,163,340 downwards.
GGTAAAAAAAAATGCTTAGGCTCTCGCTGCATTTTCTATTGCTAGGGTAACTTAAACAGCTACTGGCTGCTAACCCCTCCTGCTTGGTGTTACCTTAACTGGCAATGAAAAATCCAGGGAAGCCCTTTTTCCTTGAGTTTTTTTGCCAAAAATCTAAAAAAAATGACGTGGGCGTCGCCCAATTTTTGTGTCCAGCCAGGTACAACCAGACAGCTAGGGACTGGAATCTGCAGCGCAGAGTGGCCCAAACTTTCTGGGCCCCCTGCTGCGTATTGCAGTCTGCAGCTGCCCCAGAAAATGGTGCTTTCATAGAAGTGCCATCTTTTGGCGCTGTGTCCAACTCTCCCAGCGGACCTGGTGTCGGGTCGCACGCTGGGTAATAAGGGGTTAATACCAGCTTTGTTTTACCAGCTGGTATTAAGTCCGAGATTCTTATTGTCAGGCCAAGTTTGACCCAGCCATTTAGAATCTCCAATGAAGGGTTACACCACACAGAAAAAAACACTTTATTAGAAATAAATACACAGACACAGTTAGGGACTCCATCTTTATTACTCCCTCTCACCCCTCCTCGATCCTGGTCTTCTGTCACCGATCTAGCTCTGCTACATCAGGAAGCACGGGGGAGCAAGAACGCTTCTGCTCCTCGTGCTGTCTAATCACTCAATGAGTGAGCAGAGACTGCGGGTTGGTAAGCGGTGACATCACCGCTGCCACCGTTGCCATAGTAACCTAATGAGCGAGTTACTATAGCAACAGTGATCTCTGAGTACCTGATTCCCGGCGCCGCTATTCACCTGCATGAGCTGGTGAATACCGGCGCTGGTAAACAATCTAATGGATCATCATTTTCCTGTCACTTTTATTCCAAAATGGAGATTGAAGAAAATGGGTTGAAGAAGGAAATGATATCAGAACACCTTTATTTTCATATCCAACTTTAATGAGCTGAAACAAGCATTCAATAGTAACAAAAAAAGCATGAAAAGAAGCATGAAAAAAAGCAGGAAAAAAAGCATGAAAGCATGAAAAAAAGCATGAAAAGAAGCATGAAAAGAAGCATGAAAAGAAGCATGAAAAGAAGCATGAAAAAAAGCAAGAAAAAAAGCATGAAAAGAAGCAAGAAAATAAGCATGAAAGCATGAAAAGAAGCATGAAAAAAAGCATGAAAGCATGAAAAGAAGCACAGAAAAAAGCAGCTTTTTTTGTGCTGAAAAAAAAGCACCGTGGGCACAGGGCCTAAAACCTGTATAGCTCAGGTCACACACGATTATCCAGTCCCTGTGTTGTTGGGCATAACTTAATTTCCAGACTGCAAAGCAAAATCTGTACCCCCCCCCCTCCAAAAAAAAAAAAAAAAAGAAAAAACAAAAACATTCCAAATTACCAAATTTGAATTATTATGGTGTTTTACGAGGCAGAGGGTTCTTTGGGGCTTTGTGCCGTAGACTCAAGGTACAACTGTCTGCTACTATTGCACCCCATGTAGCTTCTCCTCTGCTATAGAGGACAGCCATGTGTGATCCTGGTGAATGTGTAATACTGATCAGGCCGAAATTCAATTAAAGGCGCACGTAATATCCCGACTAATCCTGAAAAGTACCCTACAAAATAATGAAGAAACTCTTGATTAAGACGTGCTTGCCACATGTCTTCGCTGGCCTAGTTTCTTAATTCTGCTTGGTGTACTGCCTTATACATGTGCGTCTTCCAAAGCTGTTCGGGCAGGGAACATTTATCAGTTCATCTTGAATTTTCAAACTTAAATTAAATGCCTTTTCCAACATTTTAAGAAAAAAAAAAAGGTGGGCTCCTTTTTTTATTTATTTTTTTCCAGAAGTAGAGGCTTTTTTTCCATTAGCTGTGCCTGGTGTCGCAGCTTCACTCCATACACGTGACTGTGTAACTGTGTACAACAGTATCATCACTGATACATGTGTGATGACTAGAGCGGAGCCTTAAAAATGTTTTCGAAAATCAAAATCTTGGCCATGAATTATTAAAGAAAAATCTCCAGAGAGATACTCACCTTACCCCCTTCCCGAGAAAAGAGACTGAGGTGATAGGCCAGTCTAAAGAAAAGTGTTTAGCATTAAACTATTTATAATGGAAATTAACTGGATTGTCCAGGTTAGTGCATATCAGAAAACTGGTGCAGTACGAGAGAAGCCCTGGAGATGGTAATGAGGTTATTAGAGAGCACAGTTAGTATGGTAGATAGATGACTGAGGAGATGTATGATGGTCCAGAACTGTACAGTGCTTTGCAAGTGAGAGAAATAAGTTTATATTGTACTCTACCCTGTATTGGAAGGGTAACCAGTGCAATGACTGGCACAGAGTGAAGGCAGCAGTGTAAAGGCTGGACAGAAATATGACCCTGGCAGTTGCATTCAGCATATATTGGAAAGGGAAGAATTAGTAAGAGGGAAGTAGATTAGTAGAGTTTTTGCAGAGTCAATGGTAAAAAAGGTCAAATTCTAGAGAGAGTTTTTGAGGTCCAGTGACAAGAGCGAGTGAGTGATTGGATATAGGGACTGAATGAAAGATCTGAATCAAATATAACCCCAGGGACAGCAAGCATGCATCTTGAGAGTTGTGGTAGAGCCACACACAGACAAGGTAATATTGGATTTGGGTAGGTTATTAGTGGGAGGAAACACAAAAAGTTCAGCTTTGGACAGATTAACTAACATTTATATAAAGTTAGAGACAGCAGAAAGACAGTCCGTAGTACAGTGGAACCTTGGATTAAAAGTAACTTGGTTTGAGAGCGTTTGGCAAGTCAAGCAAAGCTTTCTAAAAATTTGAGTGGCGCCCCTGCGGCTTCAGGCGCCACAGGGTACTGCACCTCATTCAGGGTGCAGTATTTATCTTGGATACAGAGGAGGTCATCACCGGTAAACCATCACAACACATAGAATAGGAGCTCTCTCACTGGGACTGGGCTAGGGTAGGTGCCGGGGTGGCCATCATGAGGTATGGGACCTCCTACCCACTACTCCAGCAACCCGGGAGGTTGGGCACCTTCAGGGGAGGTTAGGAGCCATCTCACTCAGAAGTTAGTTAGCGCTAGGTCGGCACCCAGGACGGGGGTCTAGAAGGCATCAGGAAGAGACATCAGGAAAAGAAGACAGAATAGAAAAGGACCTGTGGTCTGAAGCTGGAGGCCCGACCCTGGTTGTTAGGAAGAAGGGGGATTGCAGGGTCTGCGGGGAGTGCAGCAGGCACCCGTCACCTGTTCCACGGCCCAGGAGCTGGGGTGGAGGGAAGACCACTAGAAAGGATACACAGAAGGAAGCATCGGCCTTGACCTCCGAACTATCCGGGATCGCCTGTAGCCCATAACAGCGGAGCACTGTACTCCAAAGGCGGTGTAATCTTAGTGAGTAAAGAACTTTGACTGCACCCTCTGTGTCGTCCCATCACTGCCGGCGCTCCCATCGTAGCGCCTCTGCACCATAGGCGACTACTGCTCCCAACATCCTCCGTGGTGCCTGAGCTCTGCCTGTGGAGAGCTGTTACATCTCAGCTGCGTTATCATCCGCCCCAGAGAAGACCTCCCGCAGCGGCGGCTAATACTTGGCCGCGCACCACAGGTGGCGTAACGTCACGAATACAAACTCTTCTTCCCTGTAAACCCACCCCCACCCCCCTTTTATTGACACCGCCGGGGTCACGGAACCGGGCCTGGCCGCTGTGACATCCCAAACCTACACTGGCCCGGTGATGAGTAACACCCAAGACCCCAAGGGGGGGGGGGCATTTGTAACTTGGTTTAAGAGCAATGATTTGCAATAAGAGAAAATACTCACCGTTCACACTTCTGGTTCTGTCCTTTCACCGCGCTCTGACCCACTCTGGAGGTAACTTTCTGTACATATGTACTGTATACTGTATACCATTGCACAGTACAGTATATACATATAGCATTTCTATCAATTTGCACTTGTGGATACAGTATTGTACTGTCTTTCTGCTCACCAGTGCAGCACATTGCTTGTATTGTACCTCCCGCACACCAACAATTCTATTGTATGCTAAAGTGCAGGTTAATTTGCTTTGTTTTTACTGTACAGTACTTTGTATTTTATATGAATACAGGACATTATTTTGTATTACTGTAATAAGTTTGTATAAATACTGTAAATATTTTTGGGTTGTGGAATGAATTGTCTGTTTCAATTATTTCCTATGGGAAAATTTGCTTTGATATAAGAGTAACTTGATTTAAGAGCAAAATCCCGAATGAATTATGCTCGTAATCCAAGGGTCCAGTGTATTCTGTAGTAATGACGGTGTGAATTGTTTTTAATTAAAATCCTTCTATCATCATACATACCCTGTTATGCCCAGCATAGGCCCTGATCTTGCACCAGCTTTGCACATGCATGTTGTATGTTCTAACAGTGTTATTAGTTCTAATGACTTAATATGCACGACGTGTGGCTCCGATATGTAAAGGTGGGGTACGGGAGCTTACACTGGCTGTAGGATATAAAAAGTGTTCTAGACATTAATAAGTTGCAGTAATGCCATGTAAGAAATGCTGAATCACGACTGTGTATGTCTTGCAAATTAGGTTTCTTTGCTACATGCATAGAGCTATCTCACTAGTGCCACACATTGGAGGAAACCACAAGGAAGGTGGTTCTTTCTTTCCCATGGTGCATTGTCAATAATACACCATACAGAGGTAGTCTCTTTAAAGTGAACCTGTCACCAGATTTTGGCCTTCTAAACTAAAACTAGCACCTTAAGGCTAGTTTCACACTTGCGTTGAACGGCATCCGTTGCATTGCGTTATGTGACGGATGCAACGGATGCGTTGCATATAATGGCACAACGGATGCAACGGATCGTACAAAACAACGGAAAGCTTTTTTTTTTTTTTGTTTTCCCCTTCTTCTTTACCGTTTTACCGGCAGCAGACTATTGTTAACGATCAGCTGATCACCCGGCTGCCGGGCGCTCAGCTGAGCGCTCTCAATAGCCGGCTGCCGGGCGCTCAGCTGAGCGCTCTCAATAGCTGGCTGCCGGGCGATCAGCTGAGCGCTCTCAATAGCTGGCTGCCGGGCGATCAGCTGAGCGCTCTCAATAGCTGGCTGCCGGGCGATCAGCTGAACGCTCTCAATAGCTGGCTGCCGGGCGATCAGCTGAGCTCTCTCAATAGCTGGCTGCCGGGCGATCAGCTGAGCTCTCTCAATAGCCGGCTGCCGGGCGCTCAGCTGAGCTCTCTCAATAGCCGGCTGCCGGGTGCTCAGCTGAGCTCTCTCAATAGCTGGCTGCCGGGTGCTCAGCTGAGCTCTCTCAATAGCTGGCTGCCGGGCGCTCAGCTGAGCTCTCTCAATAGCTGGCTGCCGGGCGATCAGCTGAGCTCTCTCAATAGCCGGCTGCCGGGCGCTCAGCTGAGCTCTCTCAATAGCTGGCTGCCGGGCGCTCACCTGAGCGCTCTCAATAGCTGGCTGCCAAGCGCTCAGCTGAGCTCTCTCAATAGCCGGCTGCCGGGTGATCAGCTGAACGTCGACCACTGAGAGACAAAATAAAGTTTCTGGGATTAAATAAAAATGAGCATGCGCAGTGAAAAATCAAGGATTCCGCCACTCAAAAAACGTTACATGCTGCGTTCCTTCCTCCCGGCAAAAACAACGCAGCATCGGCCAGCGGAAGCAACACAGGTACTTTTGGCACAATCCGTCATCCATACAAGTCTATGAGAAACAGCAGAATCCGTTAACGGATTCCGCTATTTTCCAAAAGGGCGGATTGTGACTGAAGGAAATTAACGCAAGTGTGAAAATACCCTAAGCAGCGCCTTTGCTGCATTCCATGAAGATGCACGTTGCCCACTGACCCCCTCTTCCTGTAGTCCCCAAAAAATACCTTTTTATAAAACCTCCCGCCTTGTATGTAAATTGTCCGGTCTGAAAAGCGTCCTAATCTGCTCCTCCTGTCCCTCCCTTTCGCTCTCCTCTTGTGCTGATTAACGTGGATGATGCGTCGGACGCCAACCAAGTAGACGGGCAAAGTCTCCAAATTCCCTGCTCGCGCAGGCGCACTTCGCTCTGAGCCTGCGTCAATCGGCAAGTCCTCTGGGCAGGTGCGAGAGTTTGCCCGGCGATGTGGATGACGCAAGTGACGTCATCCACATCGCCAGGCAAAATCTCGTGCCTGCGCAGAGAACTCGCCGGTTCACGCAGGCGCACCTATATTTTCGTCTCAGAGCGAAGTGCGCCTGCGCGAGCAGAAAATATAGAAATATTGCCCTCCTGCGTGGATGACGTCCGAGGCATCATCCACATCAATCAGCACAAGAGGAGGGCGAAAGGAGGGACAGGAGATGCAAATTCGTTCGCCCATCATACCGGACAATTTACATACCTTTTTTAAACTCTCCTGCCATGTATTTTTGGGGTCTACAGGCGGAAGGGGGATCGGGGTAACGTACACCTTTTATAGAATGCAGCACAGGTGCTGCTTAAGGTGCTAGTTTTAGTTTAGAAGGCCAAAATCTGGTGACAGGTTCCCTTTCAGGAAAGTGAATCTTTCCTCACAAAGCTGTGCATTATGTATAAATGGCTTGCCATTTGTGCCCTCCCCTTACCACACAACATCTTACTTTGCTTAGTATCTTTGTACTAATCGTATTTTTTTTATTTCTGTGTAGGATGTTTATATGGTAGCTTCTTATTCAAGAAACAAGATGAGCGTCACATCATGGTTCTTGGTGAGCGGCACAGGCACGCGCCACCGGCTGCCTCGGGAGATGATCTTTGTCGGTCGCGAGGATTGTGAGCTCATGCTTCAGGTAACTGCATGTTGTGTTTGTTTTTTGTTTTTTTTTTTTTTTATAGATATCTAGACTTTTAATTGACATACAATGTGTTTATATATTCATAATTGGGCAGAATTGAACTATGTTCACATTAATCTTATGGCTCCTGTTCAGCATCGGACTGGCAACCGGAGGAATCTCCAGTAATGCCAGGCCTGGATTCAGGTACCTGCATTATACTCCGGAGCTCTCACCTGAGCTCCGGCGTGCAGCCGAGACTGTGCTGCGAGCGCCGAGTGATTGATTACCCAGCGCTTGCGGTTCAGTTCATGACAGCTGCAGACAGGCCGGGATGAACTCTGGAGTTCAGGTGAGAGCACCGGAGACACCCCGGCCTGTCTGCAGCTGACATGAAGTGAACCGCAAGCACCGGGGAATCAATCGCTAGGCGCTTGCGGTACAGTCTAGGCTGCACTCCGGAGCTCAGGTGAGAGCTCCGGAGTACAGTACAGGTACCTGAATCCAGGCCTGGCATTACTGGAGATTCCTCCGGTAGCCAGTCCTACGCTGCTCCTGTTGATAAAATATCCCATCTCACACTCTGGACAGACTCTTTTGGCTTCAATTGGGTTTTGCATGTTTCTGGTATTTTTGTCAGCATAATAGAATAGTTGACCAAACACCTAGGTTCCAAATCCAAGTGGGGTTTCTGTATATAAAGATTTTCGAGTGGTTATGAGCCTTCATACCAAGTGTAAACATTGTTGGCTTGCTCAATAACTACAGCTTAGGTGCACTGCTTTTTGGAGTCTAAGGTAGGCTGAAAGCTATCCTTTTTTTTTTTATTGTTTTTATTAACAACTCCAATTTTCACCCTAAACTCCAGCTTAGTCTAGATGGACAGGTAAAGAAGTCCCGGCTAGTGGGGACTCCTTGTCATGTTACTTTGGGATAGCGAGGAACAGGGGGCTACTATGCTGTCCCTTATGCTACAGGATCCTAGGCTATTTTTCACCTTTAGATTACTCCTAATGGTGAAGATGCCAGAGTCCTGTGCCTTTCTATATTCCTGAAAAATACTACTCGAATACCTACATCTCCCCAGGTAGGGACTGGGCAGGAGTGAAATGATAAAGAGATAAGGACAGACAAGGGAAAAAAAACCAAAACTCTGATACAGGAATAGACAGAGAGACTCGAGAGAAAAACAAGAGCAGGAGGTTAGCAACAAGGTTAAACTCCACAACTGCACACAGCAACAGGTATCACACCAGATAGTCTGGATCACAATACCTCCCCAGACCAACTAAGATAAACTATAGCTGGCACTAATGGAAGTGTCCAGCCAGCATATACAGGAGGAGAGCAGATGTAATTGGCTCCCCCAGAACATGTGATCAAAGATGACTCAGAAGCAGACCAGTAGAGATGAAGTCTTCCTAACTTGTTTATCGATTACCAATCTGTTGGTCGACACCCGATTTGGCCTGTGATGATTACAGACCTCAGAAGTTATCAGGCGGAGTGTCAGAATCAGTAGTCTGAACAGAACCTGACGAGGCCATGACACTGTGTGACACTCTTTACTCCTTTGAAGCTCACTGATGATCATTATCTCAATGTTTCTTGCCCCCTCCCTCAGGATATACTTATTCTGATGGGGTAGACTCGCGAGGTCCCCATACACATTCAAAGGTTGTCCGATTTCTGATGAAATCGGAGGGTACAGCCAACATTAATTTGATATATATTGACACATCCCAATTCTTTGCTGGTGGTGATGGGATGAAAAACAGGATAGGGCATGTTGATTGTCAAGGTCCAATCATTTTGTTCTCAAGGGAGATGAACAGATACCATTGCTTCCGTTCCCCTCTCTTTTTATTGAAAACATATTCGTACTTGGCCAAGTGTGCACAGGAATGGAGACGTCGTAAGTGATGGCTGATGGCCCAATCGAGGCTCTGCCGTCGGCTGTCTCGTGTGTAGGGCCAGCGTCGCTCCAGGCCAAGCAAGTCTGTGCTAGAACAACAACAGCCATTGTATTTTGTGTTCCCCTATTCTGTTTTCAGGGATGATGATCTTTATTTATTTGATAGGGTGGAGCTGGCATTGAGTCATGTTGATCCTCTTGGTACCTTTTTATAACACCTACGATGCCAGTGACTGAGTGCAATGTTGGGGCACGTGCGCCGCCCCTGGCATTTTACTTGTTTTAACACAAATCTTGCAATTCATAGAAAAAAGGAAAAAAAGTTGATGATGAAAAATTGCTATAAAGTTTAACCCCGTACAGTGCATAAGTGTGCTGTGTATGCTATACCTCCCATCATATGTTGTGTTATCCCTTTTTCTCAGCAGGGAGGCACGGAGCGCAAGGAACGCGTTAGCTCTTGGGTCGGACATTGATAAAGTAGGGTAAGGCTGCTTTCACACATCAGTTTTTTGCCATCAGGCACAATCCGGCAAAAACCTGAAAAAATGGATCCGGCGTTTGTTGCCGCCTGATCCATTTTTTCCCCCATGGACTTCTATTAGCGCCAGATTGTGCTGGGTGGCCTTGCGTTCCATCCGGCTTTCACCAGATCCGGCAAAATGAGCTTGTGCGGCAGCCGGATGTAACGCCGAGGGGAACGTTTCTTGTCTCCGGCGAAAAAACGTATTGCGCCAGATCCGTACGTCGTGTTTTATAATGGAAGCCTATGGATGCCAGATCCGACGTAATGCGGCAAAAAAGGATATGACCGCTGGATCCGTTTTTTTGAACTGAGCATGCTCAGTATCGCAACGGATCCGTCAAAAAAGTGAAGGAGCTGATGGAAAAAAACTGATGCAACTGTTCCGTTTTTTCGCCGGATCGTGCCTGATGGCAAAAAACTGATGTGTGAAAGCAGCCTAAATGGGATGTCGTGGAGAGGTTTAGTGGAAGCCACCATGGTTACCAAACTTGATCCTAGGGATTTCTGTGTTTCAAAATCACAGGGTAACTTTGATTACAGGGATTTAACCCCAATTGCAGATGTTGTGGAACCTATATGTGTCACGCTAGGTACGGGGAAGTTCCAAGCGCACAGCGAATGGGAAGGGAAACCCTGTGTCTAGGGAGAGGGAAGATGGTGACCACTGATCGAACCTACTGCTGGTCCCTGGGGTCCCTCACCACCCTAGATAGGTTTCACACCTATGCGCTGAGCCAGATACCTGACCCAAGGTATCCCTAATGCTGGGTCCTAAATAAAGAACGGATGGGATGAGTTCTTCATCAACTCCACTAAAAACTAATGAAGACACAAGGAGAACTCACGGGGAATAGCATGAACTACTTATCCACAGATGACTCAGGTAGAAGTTCAGCAGAGCTTCCAGCAACAATAACACACAGGAGTACAAGCCACTTGCTTGCAACCTCGGCTTGAAGGAACTAAGAATATCCTCAGCACCAGTCCAAAGGAAGGAAGGGAATACTGATAATCAACAGCTGGGTGGAAGTTGAGCTCCTGCTGGGTCCAAAAGGGAGAGAGAGAAACTCAGCAGGAAAGCTACCTATACCAATGAATACTGACAACAGGAACAATGGAAAGTCAGGGAGCATTCTGTGCTGACAGATGCTGTGACCCTCTGTGGCCAGAAACCACATGACACATCTGTCACACGTGACGCACCCATGACAATATGATAGTTAGCGTTAAAGCAAAAAACTATAGGTAGTTAGGAAAAATGGCAGCCGAGCTACCCACTCACATGTAATGCTTGGAGGGAGAAAATGGCTCCATGCCAATATGTCAGATAAGTAGGGGACACTCAGTTGTTGGGGGCTATAGATATATAGATTTTTTTTATTTTTTTTTTTGGTCTATCCCATGTGCAGTATTACAGGCCATAGATTTATTAGCGGAGTTAATGACTAAGTACACTGACTAGTTATTATCAGTAAATTGCTTCAATCATTAACTCAGTACAAACAATAATTTCCTCATTATTCTCCTCTTGGTAAGGCAGACGTACATACAATATGTGAAGACTAATTAGACTGGTTAAATTAGTATTTATCATCATAAGGGATGTAACCAGTTCAGTGGGTCTTTTACAGCATAGAGGACTTGCCTTCTTTGACAAGATTGTGTAGTCAAAGGACACCCGTCGCCATATTCATGCGGCCCAAACCACAGGATCTGGTTATACTCTGAAACACTATGGTGTATAGATAGCTTGTCCCATTGCTGGGCTAGGTCTCTCGCTACAGGAGAGTCCTGTCAATCACCTCTAGTAGCAGTGGGAGGAGCCGGCCTAAGGCGGAGCCAGACTAGGCTCTTCTCCTGCTATAGTCCCCTGCTGGATCTTCTCACTATATCTTCTTTGAAATTAATTTCCAAAAGTCCCTACATGGTTATGGGCCTCATGATACGAACTAACCGTATCATATAAGCCTACCATGCTGTTAGTTCTAGACCAGACCTCCAGTAGGCCAATAGAGTATTTAAATATTTGCTTTTCTAAACCAGACATCCCCTTTTAAGTAATACACCGACGAGCAAAAGGGTAATAATGTTTTGAACTCTTGATTTTCTGTTTCCATACTTCACCATCCACTACAACTTCAAGCGTAAAGCTACCTTCATTTTATAGAGAGGAGAAAAAATTGATTCAGCTCACCCATATGTTGTCCTCCAGGTTTGGATGGATGCCCGTAGTCCAATGGACAGGTAGGTCTGTGATCCAGGGTAATAATAAGAAAAGGAGAAGGTAGGACTCCGCAGCAATACCATATAGTAAAACTTGGAAACTTTATTTCATCCTTTTAAAATAGTCAAGGGTTTTCCCAAAAGAACGCCATGTGGATTGACGCGTTTCGGACAAGAAGGGGAAGTTAAAAGAAGTCCTTAATCATAAGCCTGATATGATTAAGGACTGCTTCTAACTTCCCCTTCTTCTCCACGTTCCCACTGTTGGTGTATACTGGTCGGCTCACTTGGATATGTATACAGCTTTTTCTTGAACTCACTCAAACACTTGTGTGTAGAATAGAAGTTTGGGGACTGTGGGGACAATCCAGCTCCCATACTTTCATTGTCAATGAACTATTTCTTCACCAATCTCGATGTATGCTTTGGGTCGTTCTCCTGCTGGAACACCATGTCATCCTTTTCATACCCATAGTACTCGAGTGTATGAAGTAACTCATCTTGTAGAATTCTAACCTATAACTCAGCATTGAGACCACCATCAATCCAGGCCAAGTATCCAGCTCCTTCGACTGTGAAACACCCCCACATCATCAGGCTTCTTCTACTGAACATAACACTTCCTTCAATTTCTCGATCCATTAGCTCCTTTTTCCCTTGTTTCTTCCAGACCCATTTGCACCCATCAGAGCCGTCAATTGACTTTTCTCATCTCTCCAAATCACCCGTTTCCAGTCTTCTATTGCCCACTTTTCATACTTTTTTCCAAACTCGAACCAACGCTCCTTATGATATTAAAGTCTAGGCTTCTTCACCTGTTTTTGAGCCACCATTCCAGACTTGCGTGTTATGCATTGCACGGTGTTTGCATGGACGTTTGTGATCTCACTATTATGAAGCAGACGAGCCATCTCCATTGCTGTGTTTGTAGCTCCAGAAATGATAGACCTTGTGATGAGCAGACTTGCTGACTCCGATATTTTGCCTGGACGTCACTTTTTGGCTTTTGAATGGGTGGACGGACTTAATTTCATATTCTTCAACTTGTCATGGCCTCACATGATGCAGTTTGGCAATTTTCTTGGCTAAAGCTGGCTTTACATGCAACGACATCGCTAACTAGATGTCGTTGGGGTCACGGAATTCGTGACGCACATCTGACCTCATTAGCGACGTAGTTGTGTGTGACACGTACGAGCGACCGCTAACGATGCAACATACTCACCAAATCGTTGATTGTTGACACGTCGTCCATTTCCAAATATCGTTGCTGGTGCTGGACGCAGGTTGTTCGTCGTTCCTGAGGCAGCACACATTGCTACGTGTGACACCCCGGGAACGACTAACAACACCGAACCTGCGTCCTCCGGCAACGAGGTGGGCGTGACTTTCATGCGGCTGCTCTCTGCCCCTCCTCTGCTATTGGACGCCTCCCGTGTGACATCGTTGTGACGCCGCACGAACTGCCCTCTTAGAAAAGAGGCGGTTCACCGGCCACAGCGACGTTGTTAGGAAGGTAAGTAGTGTGACGGGTCCTAGCGATATTGTGCGCCACGGGCAGCAATTTGCCCGGGACACACAAACAACGGGGGCGGGTGCTTTCACGAGCGACATCGCTAGTGATGTCGCTGTGTGTAAAGCAGCCTTAAGAGACCACTATCGATGAGCTGGATGATGCGGTTTCTCTTTTTTGGGGAAATCATCTTCATGGCTGTGCCTAGATTAGAACCAGTGACCTTTTCGCTTGGGAATCAACCTAATAACACACTGAGCTATTAGGGAATGTGAGAGCAGATTGTAATTTGTAGTATACAGGAATAGAGCGTTTTCAAACACCAGGAGCAAATCTGCATAACTAACCATATCCTAAATGGTTGCAGGTAAAATTTCTGTATGAGATGGCAAAGATGATTGTCTACAAACTGAAGGTAGTCTCACGCTCAAAGCTGTAGGGGATGGTGAGATATGGAACCTAAAAGACAAAAGTCCAAAACATCATTACCCTTTTGCTTGTCTGTGTATGACATTGTGGTGTTACATTTCCAGTTATCTCCACATATCCAGTTTGGTTAGTGTCTCTGGCATTACTCTCAGCATCAGATGTAGGAGGCTGAGTCACAGAAGTTTATTATAAGTCACACAGAAACCACCAAATTACATGGTAATAGCGTTGTGATGGCATTTTTTTGTGAGTTGGACTGCCCATAGACAGCTTGCTTAGTGCCTCTGTTGGATGATCAGATTTCCATGTATTAGCTTAACCGTCCTTTGTGACAAAGGCCAATGAGGTTATTCATTAACCATGGAGAGAACGTATACTGTGCTAAAAAATAAATAAAAATGATGACCACCTAAGATAATAACTTTATCTTGTTAGTTTAGTATGGATTATTATACCTCCTCCATCTCCTTTTTGAGTTCCTTTGAACACCATAAAATCCTGTGTTGTCAGAATTTTAATATTGGGCGCATTTAACAAAACTATCCTACTTGGCTTAACTATATAATTCATTTACTCGGTGTAAAAGCCGCTGTTCTCCTGATTCCGGCGCTGTTTTTCCTATGTTCCTGCGTTGCTCCTTTCCTGAGATATGGCCGTCTATTTCTTGTATGTAAATCTGGTCGTCTTAGCCAAGTGGGCGTGCTCAACTCTTCTTGTGGGTGTTTTATTTTAAGACCACGCCCAGTTGGCTGAAAGACTTAGATTTATATACAGGGGCCATATCTCAGGATTGGAGAGGCGCAGGAACAAAAGAAAAACCATGCCGGACTCAGGAGAACAACGGCGTTTACACCAGAACAAAAGAATTCCATATTTATGGCAAGAGACAGGTCGTTTTCAAAGATGAAATTTGGGATATTTTAATCCTTGCCTGTGAACAACCCCAAGTGTTCACCCTTAGGCATGATTCGCACAAACGCCATCCTTTTTGGGTCATCTTGTGGGTCTGTCCCTGGAAAACCAGGACTCTTGGCCGGAAAAAACGTCCTGTACGATCTATTGTTCTGTATTTCTAGGATTAAGGAGTTCATGTTTAAGAAAAAATGATCCCTTTCTAGTCTAGATTTACGCTTTTGACAACTTGCCCGAACAAAAGTGTGAAAATCTTCTTTAGCGACAGAGTTGGTGCAGACGTTTTAGTAGGATTGGGATTAAAACAAGCAATTGGATACCCTTAACCCTTTGATGCCCCGTTTCAATTTCTATCGCATTGTTTGCTGTATTGACCGAAAACCAGGGACCTTACTGTGACTGTCTGTAAATAATAGTGACTTATCTTTCACGGCCCCTTTAAATGAGCTCATGTTAATGATAGTATACAGCTGAATAATGATAATATTGCAGGATTTCGGCTATTGTACCAGCTTGCCGTTCCCCCTTCAGGCATAGCAATTATTGTAGTAATCCACGGGATAAATGACATCACCGCTGCCATTGTACCCTGCCCTTTGTATATGTTCCAGGACCGTAGAGCCGCCAGGTTCTTATTTGCTTTGTTGCCCTGACAAGGTCGGTGATGTCATCAGTACGAGTCTGTGTATAAACAAGAATGTGCAGCCAAGAGTACATACAGATTAACCACTGAATGCCGGCGACATGTCTGATCAGTCAGGGCCTGAGTGTAGCAATAAGCAGATAAAAGTAGCCATAGCGCTTAGCCTGCATAAACATTAGAGGGGACACAATCACTTTCCATTCTTATATATTCCTGGAAAGACCCTTTAAGTTGGTCCCTTACTATATATTCCTGGATTGATCCCTTAAGCCAGTCCCTTACTATGTATTCCTGGAAAGACCCTTTTAAGCTGGTCCCTTACTATGTATTCCTGAATTGACCCCTTAAGCCGGACCCTTATTATGTATTCCTGGAAAGACCCTTTAAGCCATTCCCTTACTGTGTATTCCTGGAAAGACCCTTTAAGCCGGTCCCTTAATATGTATTCCTGGAAAGACCATTTAAGCCGGTCCCTTTATTATATATTTCTGGAAAGACCCTTTAAGCCGGTCCCTTACTATGTATTCCTGGAAAGACCCTTTAAGCCATTCCCTTACTATGTATCCCTGGAAAGACCCTTTAAGCCGGTCCCTTAATATGTATTCCTGGAAAGACCATTTAAGCCTGTCCCTTACTATGTATTCCTGGAAAGACCCTTTAAGCCGGTCCCTTAATATGTATTCCTGGAAAGACCCATAAAGCTGGTCCCTTACTATGTATTCCTGGAAAGACCCTTTTAAGCCGGTCCCTTACTATGTATTCCTGGAAAGACCATTTAAGATGGTCCCTTTTATTATATATTTCTGGAAAGGCCCTTTAAGCCGGTCCCTTACTATGTATTCCTGGAAAGACCCTTTAAGCCGGTCCCTTTATTATATATTTCTGGAAAGACCCTTTAAGCCGGGCCCTTACTATGTATTCCTGGAAAGACCCTTAAAGCCAGTCCCTTACTATGTATTCCTGGAAAGACCCTTTAAGCCGGTCCCTTACTATGTATCCCTGGAAAGACCCTTTAAGCCGGTCCCTTTTATTATATATTTCTGGAAAGGCCCTTTAAGCCGGTCCCTTACTATGTATTCCTGGAAAGACCCTTTAAGCCGGGCCCTTACTATGTATTCCTGGAAAGACCCTTTAAGCCGGTCCCTTACTATGTATTCCTGGAAAGACCCTTTAAGCCGGTCCCTTTTATTATATATTTCTGGAAAGGCCCTTTAAGCCGGTCCCTTACTATGTATTCCTGGAAAGACCCTTTAAGCCGGTCCCTTTATTATATATTTCTGGAAAGACCCTTTAAGCCGGGCCCTTACTATGTATTCCTGGAAAGACCCTTAAAGCCAGTCCCTTACTATGTATTCCTGGAAAGACACTTTAAGCCGGGCCCTTACTATGTATTCCTGGAAAGACCCTTTAAGCCGGTCCCTTACTATGTATCCCTGGAAAGACCCTTTAAGCCGGTCCCTTACTATGTATCCCTGGAAAGACCCTTTAAGCCGGTCCCTTACTATGTATCCCTGGAAAGACCCTTTAAGCCGGTCCCTTACTATGTATCCCTGGAAAGACCCTTTAAGCTGGTCCCTTACTATGTATCCCTGGAAAGACCCTTTAAGCCGGTCCCTTACTATGTATCCCTGGAAAGACCCTTTAAGCCGGTCCCTTACTATGTATTCCTGGAAAGACCCTTTAATCCGGGCCCTTACTATGTATTCCTGGAAAGACCCTTTAAGCCGGTCCCTTACTATGTATTCCTGGAAAGACCCTTTAAGCCGGTCCCTTACTATCTGTATTATCTATAACCTAGCATATCTCGGTTCTATTCCAGAAGCTGTTTATATGTTAGAAGCTTGGCATGTCACCAGATTTCAGCGTGCGAGCTGCATATGGATCTGATGAGGCTGGTGTACTTCTCAAAATCCATGTCAGCATGGCCACATACTTACTAAAGAGGGTAACCGCACCCTGTGTGCACCAAGATACATGCACACCTTCACTATATGAAATGCAAACTGCATTACTGCCATATAGAGTATATGAATTAGTGCACAAATTGGCAATTCTTCTATGGCCCCAAGGTTGTATACTCCTTTGTGAAAGTTTCCCCGCTTAACCCTAATATTTGTCCAGCTAATGGTCATTTTTATTTCCAGAATTATGTAGCCACTCCAACAGATTTTTTTTTTCTTTTTTCAAAGTAAGTACACCAGTCACATCAGGTCTAAAATAAATGTAATAAAGTATACAGTTCGCATTGGAAAATTGTTGGTGACAAATTACCCTTTCAATGGGGGTTCTTCTTTTGTTGTCTAAAACTGTTGGCACCGATTGCACATTATGTAGGGACGCACGCGGTTGACAGTCGTTACGCTAGAGATGCATGAATACGCTTGCAGGAATAAAACAAAACGGATTCTCAGAATTGTTGTTTTATAGGAATTTAAAGCATGTACTAAGACCGTGATCTCCAGACGGCTGACAGTGATTATGACGCTCCATACACAAAGCAAAGTTTCACTTTTTTTTTTTTTTTTTTTTTACTTTTAAGAGCTTTAGAGGATATCCCACCAGATCTAAAGTGTCCAGAATTTAATCTCCCTTTATTCCCTGATTTAATCCAATTTTTAACATTTAAAAATTCACTATTCGGTTCCAATATGAATATCAGTAAGATCAGCACTCGCGTAGATTTCACGCATTTCGGGTTCCACTCTGAAGCTTTTCTCACAGCATTTATTTTTTGTATTTATTTTACTCACTTATATAGCGCTATTAATTCCACATCACTGTCCCCATTGAGGCTCACAATCTAAATAAAAACGGTCTGTCGGACATAGCCGATAAATGATTTAAATGGAGAGTTATGGGTGTATACAAGCTCATAATATTTAGGTGAACCTCACTAGTAAAGTTATCGATTCCAAGGTATTACCTCCAAATATCTACCCCCTCACCCCCTCAATCCAAGGCATTTATGTATTGAATACCATACCAAAGGGAGAACCGGCGACGGGACCAGAGACTTCAACCCCACAGGGCTCACACTACCGTCAGGCGGACAGAGGTGGACAAACCCCAGAACGGGGACCCACTTACCAGAGACAGGTGCAGGGGAAGAAGGTACCAGAGAACCAGACAGGCACTGGAACGAAGGGGACCTGGAGGCGAAACCAGCCGGCCTCGGGCAACCAGTTAACATCCCAAGTGAGTAAACCAGTTGCACTGAATACCTGTCTGGACTCCCTTTGTCCGACGCCCACCGCACCATACACCTGCTGGGGCAAAACCCTACTTGTGGAGGGACTACCATATTAGCTGCTAACATCACCAGCCCCAGTGGAGACATTCTGCAGCGGTGACTCCCTAAACTTAGCCGCAACACCGCAAGTGGCGTCACGAATAAACTTTATTCAACCATCCCCCTGTAAATATCCCCATTACAAAAAGGGCACAGGGCACGGAACCGGGAACGGCCACCATCGTGACATTCCCAAGACGTACACTGCCCGGGACCGAGTACCCCATATCCCTGGGTGCTACATGAGCACCGCCCCCACAGAACGTAAAAATAAAAACTAAATAAAAATGCCCATCTCTCTGGAGCTGTATGGTGGATTTTTAAGAAACAAAAAACTGCATACTCAGGGGAGTAGTGGGAAATAAGTAATTGCCTTTTTTTAATCTGGTCATGTGTGGTGTTGTGTGTTTTTTTTTTTTTTTTTACCTACCGTAGATCGTCTCTAGATTGTCTCTCTCTACAGCTTTCCCATGACCGGCTTTCTTCCTCTCAAGAATCCGTGCTCGTTGTATGACATAGTACTCTGTTCTCATAGTATAACCACCCGGAGCCTAAAAACTCCAGGAAAATATATGTACCTTTATTTACCTATTACAATAATTTGATATCAATGATTAGGGTTACCCAGATAACGAAAATTTGTGCATTGTAAGTATAGTACAGTTTTATCTTGTATTTGATCAAAGTAATAATGTAGTACAGAATATTGCGCTGTGCCATGTAATACCAGTGACAGCCTGTGAACACTGTGTGAAGCTGTTTCTTAGGAAACTTTTTATTTTTTTTTTTTTTTTTTTTTTTTTACAATGGTAGTGCGATAATCCTTTCTCTTGACTTTGGTCGGCTCCTTGATGGACACTTTGCTTGGCAAAAAGTGGAAAATGTGTCATTTGTTCTTCTGTGCCTTTTTTTTTTTTTTTAGAATAATCTGTTCTTAATTTATCATTTTAGTGCACATTGTAGCATGAACTTTTTGCGCAACAAGAAACCTCAGTTTGATTTTGTTAACATTAAGGTAGAATAGGCTCTAAAATGACCCCCCAAAAAGAACAAATTAGGCCCAGAAAATGGCCCAAATTCATGATAAATTTCCCCCATTGTCTAAAGCTCACCAGTGCACATTAATCCATCGTGGACTCGACTCTTTACACATGGTTGGTTCTGCAGTATGTGGTTAATCAACATTTTGTTTGGTGTTTACTCGTTCACTGGGAATAATGGGATTAAAAGTTCACTCCTGACATATTCCTTGGCTGCGGTATTGTGGATGAGATTCACTAGATGTGATGTTTTCCTACAAGTCCTAGATTTGAAGAATGTTCGATGTCTGCAGAGAATGAATTATAGATCTGTGTGTTCCTTTTAGTCCCGCAGTGTGGATAAACAGCACGCCGTCATCAACTACGACAGCGAGAAAGACGAGCATCGCGTGAAGGACCTCGGGAGCCTGAATGGGGTACGTACACCGTCGCATGCTAAATTTTTTAACACTTTGAACCAGATTATTTGTATCCTATCATATGAACCCATTCTTATACAGTATTGCTTTTTTTTTTTTAATATAAACCTAAATTTAGCCCACTGGAGACCCCCATATCCCTTCCCCTACAAATCTTCCCATAGATTACCCTTATTTTCTATTTTTGTTGTTGCTCTTGTAAGGGTCACTAACTCTTAAAACAAAAAAAAAAAACAATTTTGGATTTAAATGGTCCCTGTTAGACTTTATCTTAACTTATTGGGTCAAAATGGGTGCACAAGGTTAGACAAAAAACTATCTATGCCTTGTGTTTGTCTACAGCTGAGGTTTAATACCAATCAAAGTAAGGAGGACTCCGGCACAAAACGTCCATGCAGACAAAAATTTGTGAGGATTAAAAAAATAATCTTTAATTCCTAGTAGATAAAATACATGGTGAGGATAAGATTTCCTATGATTGACGCGTTTCAGACGCTGGGTCATAATCAGTCATTATAATGTATAACTAAAGACCCAGCGTCTGAAACGCGTCAATCATAGGAAATCTTATCCTCACCCTGTATTTTATCTACTAGGAATTAAAGATTATTTTTTAATCCTCACAAATTTCTGTCTGCATGGACTTTTTGTGCCGGAGTCCTCCTCACGTAGATTGTCTACAGCTTCCCTTGTCTACTGAGCACCGTCCTGGAGCTTCTTTCTATCCAGCTGAATCTGATAAATGAAAAAGCAGCCATGTTTTTGTAATCCTGTACAATCCAATTAACCAGTACAGTGTAGCACAGATTAGCACAAGGAAACTGGACCAATTTGCAATGTAAATGGATCAGTCATTAGGGTCATGATGCAAGGGCAACATGAGCTAAAGCCTGGGTGTGTGATTGCGGCTAAGTATGCTTTCTTCTCCTCTGCCCTCAGAGGAAGCACTGTGGAAGAGAAGCGCAATAGGGTCTTACCCCAGAAATATGGGGGGGAAAAGAACACGGAGGGTGGACTTACTCACCTATAGGGGTTGTGAGAGTCACAACGCCTATAACAGCATGTTAAGAATCCAAGCCACGGCAGCGGACCCAAAATTGGCAGATAACAGAGAGTGGTAGATAGGGATGTCAAACCGCGCCACTGACTCAGCCGATCCAGGAGATTATGGATTGATGTTGCTTTTATTCATTACACAGATCAAGTCAACGCGTTTCGGGGGTCGCAGCCCCCTTCATCAGGACAGACTGGCAAGCAAAACAAATCTCACTGCGACCCCCGAAACGCGTTGACTTGATCTGTGTAATGAATAAAAGCAACATCAATCCATAATCTCCTGGATCGGCTGAGTCAGTGGCGCGGTTTGACATCCCTATCTACCACTCTCTGTTATTCTCCTCTGCCCTGGCATTTCATAGCTTGGAAAGATGGTCAGGGACTATAGGGATAAACCTGACTAGTCCGGTGCGGTGTCCGACACCACTCCAGTTTATTGCCAGGTCTTTCCTATGTGTGAACATATTGAAAGACCTATCTGTTACCTGAAGTAGTGGAGGGAGAAGCCGGCTGGGGTTGGCATCACATTAAGAAAATCTTTCCCTATAGTCTACAGCCAGGTTTTCAAACTAGGAAGAGACCTGTGTAGTCCGGTGCGCTTCCCCCAACCGGATTTTCCCCACAGCAGTCAAGTTGATTGACAGTTGGTATCGCTATACCAACTGAAGCGGGGAGGAAGAAGCTGGACGGGGACCACACCGGACAGGTCAGGTCTCTCCCTGTAGCCCACACCCAGCCCTTCCAACTACGTTTACTTGCAAATTCTGGAGCATTTTAGTGTAAAATAGTGATAAGCGGGCACTACCATGATCGGGTGCTCTATACTTGTAACTAGTGATGAGCGGGCACTGCTATGCTTGAGTGCTCTATACTTGTAACTAGTGATGAGCGGGCACTACCATGCTTGGGTGCTCTGTACTTGTAACTAGTGATGAGCGGGCACTACCATGCTCGGGTGCTCAGTACTTGTAACTAGTGATGAGTGGGCACTACCATGCTCGGGTGCTCAGTACTTGTAACTAGTGATGAGTGGGCACTACCATGCTTGGGTGCTCTGTACTTGTAACTAGTGATGAGCGGGCACTACCATGCTCGGGTGCTCAGTACTCGTAACTAGTGATGAGCGGGCACTACCATGCTTGGGTGATCAGTACTGGTAACTAGTGATGAGCGGGCACTACCATGCTCTGGTGCTCAGTACTGGTAACTAGTGATGAGCGGGCACTACCATGCTCGGATGCTCAGTACTCGTAACTAGTGATGAGCGGGCACTACCATGCTTGGGTGATCAGTACTCGTAACTAGTGATGAGCGGGCACTACCATGCTTGGGTGATCAGTACTCGTAACTAGTGATGAGCGGGCACTACCATGCTTGGGTGATCAGTACTGGTATCTAGTGATGAGCGAGCACTACCATGCTTGGGTGTGCTGTACTCTTATCTAGCAGCTGGTTGCTCGGATGGACTCAATTCATGTACGGAGTATAATGAAAGTCAATGGGGAAGTTGAGAATTTTTCCAGAAGATCTTCCATTATAGTCCGTACATGAGTCAAGCCTGTCCGAGTGTCCAATTGCTGGTTAAGAGTACTGAGCACCTGAGCATAGTAGTGCCCGCTTATAACTAATTACAAATACTGCACACCAGAGCATGGTAGTGCCCGCTTATAACTAATTACAAATACTGCACACCAGAGCATAGTAGTGCCCGCTCATCACTAGTTACAAGTACAGAGCACCCGAGCATGGTAGTGCCTGCTCATCACTAGTTACGAGTACTGAGCACCCGAGCATGGTAGTGCCTGCTCATCACTAGTTACGAGTACAGAGCACCCGAGCATAGTAGTGCCCGCTCATCACTAGTTACGAGTACAGAGCACCCGAGCATAGTAGTGCCCGCTCATCACTAGTTACGAGTACAGAGCACCCGAGCATGGTAGTGTCCGCTCATCACTAGTTACGAGTACTGAGCACCCGAGCATGGTAGTGCCCGCTCATCACTAGTTACGAGTACTGAGCACCTGAGCATAGTAGTGCTCGCTCATCACTAGTTACGAGTACTGAGCACCCGAGCATGGTAGTGCCCGCTCATCACTAGTTACGAATACAGAGCACCCGAGCATGGTAGTGTCCGCTCATCACTAGTTACGAGTACTGAGCACCCGAGCATGGTAGTGCCCGCTCATCACTAGTTACGAGTACAGAGCACCCGAGCATGGTAGTGCCCGCTCATCACTAGTTACGAGTACTGAGCATAGTAGTGCTCGCTCATCACTAGTTACGAGTACTGAGCACCCGAGCATGGTAGTGCCCGCTCATCACTAGTTACGAATACAGAGCACCCGAGCATGGTAGTGTCCGCTCATCACTAGTTACGAGTACAGAGCATGGTAGTGCCCGCTCATCACTAGTTACGAGTACTGAGCACCTGAGCATGGTAGTGCCCGCTCATCACTAGTTACGAGTACAGAGCACCTGAGCATGGTAGTGCCCGCTCATCACTAGTTACGAGTACAGAGCACCTGAGCATGGTAGTGCCTGCTAATCACTAGTTACGAGTACAGAGCACCTGAGCATGGTAGTGCCCGCTCATCACTAGTTACTAGTACTGAGCATGGTAGTGCCCGCTCATCACTAGTTACTAGTACTGAGCACCTGAGCATGGTAGTGCCCGCTCATCACTAGTTACTAGTACCGAGCACCCGAGCATGGTAGTGCCCGCTCATCACTAGTTACTAGTACCGAGCACCCGAGCATGGTAGTGCCCGCTCATCACTAGTTACGAGTACCGAGCACCCGAGCATGGTAGTGCCCGCTCATCACTAGTTACTAGTACCGAGCACCCGAGCATGGTAGTGCCCGCTCATCACTAGTTACTAGTACCGAGCACCCGAGCATGGTAGTGCCTGCTCATCACTAGTTACTAGTACCGAGCACCCGAGCATGGTAGTGCCCGCTCATCACTAGTTACTAGTACCGAGCACCCGAGCATGGTAGTGCCCGCTCATCACTAGTTACTAGTACCGAGCACCCGAGCATGGTAGTGCCTGCTCATCACTAGTTACTAGTACCGAGCACCCGAGCATTGTAGTGCCCGCTCATCACTAGTGTAAAACATACCTGGCTGCTGTCGCATTGTCGGGTTCTGACTTCTTCTTCTTCCTGTGGTTTGAGCAGCATAAATCTACTGATTAGTTCCCTTTTGTACAGAATGGTTTTGTCATATAAGAAAACAATCCAAGTAAAATGATATCCGGGCTTGGGGATCGGGTATAAATGTAGAAATCTGCAATGTTGTTGTGAATAAAAATAGTAGCCTTAATCTGCATCTTGTAATAGAAAAGTCCCAGCCGTTGTATTAATGTCCGGCCGGAGTTGTTAAAACTGCGGACAGCTGCATGAGGTGCGGACAGTCGCGGTCACAGCCTCTGCAGCGCTGGGTACTGATGATTTTAACCTTTTTCCACAGCAACCAATTTGTTTTTTTAAATAATGTAGTTGTTTTTTCCCCTTCCTCAAAGAGCTGTGAACTTTTTATTTTTCCTTCTGTCTCCCCGGACGAGGGCTTGCTTTTGCAGGACGAATTGTAGTTATGAATAATGCTAATAATTTTATTGTATAATGTACTGGAGTCGCACTCATCTGAGTGTCTGACTGCTCGTTCCGAGTACTGAGCACCCGAGCATGGTAGTGCCCGCTCATAATTAGTTACCAGTACAGAGCACCCGAGCATGGTAGTGCCCGCTCATCACTAGTTACCAGTACAGAGCACCCGAGCATGGTAGTGCCCGCTCATCACTAGTTACCAGTACAGAGCACCCGAACATGGTAGTGCCCACTCATCACTAGTTACCAGTACTGAGCACCTGAGCATGGTAGTGCCCGCTCATCACTAGTTACACGTACTGAGCACCTGAGCATGGTAGTGCCCGCTCATCACTAGTTACACGTACTGAGCACCTGAGCATGGTAGTGCCCGCTCATCACTAGTTACACGTACTGAGCACCTGAGCATGGTAGTGCCCGCTCATCACTAGTTACTAGTACTGAGCACCTGAGCATGGTAGCGCCCGCTCATCACTAGTTACGAGTACTGAGCACCCGAGCATGGTAGTGCCCGCTCATCACTAGTTACCAGTACAGAGCACCCGAACATGGTAGTGCCCGCTCATCACTAGTTACCAGTACTGAGCACCTGAGCATGGTAGTGCCCGCTCATCACTAGTTACGAGCACCTGAGCATGGTAGTGCCCGCTCATCACTAGTTACTAGTACTGAGCACCTGAGCATGGTAGTGCCCGCTCATCACTAGTTACGAGCACCTGAGCATGGTAGTGCCTGCTCATCACTAGTTACTAGTACTGAGCACCTGAGCATGGTAGGGCCCGCTCATCACTAGTTACAAGCACCTGAGCATGGTAGTGCCCGCTCATCACTAGTTACTAGTACTGAGCACCTGAGCATGGTAGTGCCCGCTCATCACTAGTTACCAGTACTGAGCACCTGAGCATGGTAGTGCCCGCTCATCACTAGTTACGGGTACTGAGCACCTGAGCATGGTAGTGCCCGCTCATCACTAGTTACGGGTACTGAGCACCTGAGCATGGTAGTGCCCGCTCTGCTTCAACTCTTCTAGTCTTCTCAATGATGAGCTCTCTATAATCCCACCTGCAACACTGACTGACAGCTTTCTGCCTCCACAAAAGAAAGCTGCCAGTGAATGGTGGCGATTGAGAATAGCCAAAGCTAACATGTGATGTCGGCACTAGAGACACCCAGAGCAGCAGCGGAGACTCCGCTGGACCCAGGAAGGGTGATTAAAGCACAGGACTTTTTTTAAATCTGCTTGAGGGACAGAGGTTTTCGTAAAACAGAAAATTCCTTTAAGTCTGGATAAGACAGATAACCCTGTGATTTGCTTTTTTTTAATTGCTACTAATTCTTTATTATTTAATGCATTTTTCCCTTCTCTTTACAGACATTTGTGAATGACGTGAGGATACCGGACCAGAAATACATAACCCTGAAACTCAATGATGTCATTCGCTTTGGCTACGATATCCTTTTGTAATTCTTGCAGTAACAGCTGGGTTTATGGCTCGGTTCTTTGTTGGCAGGCGGTTTGTGCAAGGTCACAGGAAAGCAGATTACAGACTGCAGCCACGTGAGGCAGGAGAATTTCTGAGAGCTTTTCTGCAGGAATGCATTAAGATCAGGACAACTTGCATTTCGTAAAAAGGGATTGTGCGTTGATGGCTCTTGAGTATCGATCTAATGCATATTGCAAATAATCTTGATGACTGGTGTGTGATCTGCAGCTCCTATGCGGCGGACTAATGTGCTATAGAGGAGGACAATACGACAGCTCCAATGGCGCATGAGAGGTAACATGACAGGTGCACTTTGTCTTGCAATATTGTAGGGGGGTCAAGACTATGCTACCACTCTTCAGAAGTAGCCGGCACACCCAGGATTTATTGTAAGGTAAACTAATGTTTTGTGTAGTTTGTAAATGGCCACCAGGTGGCAGTGTGGTAGTGATGGCTGTCCTGGCACTTGGGTAGGCAGAAAAAGGGTTAAGAGAAAGGAGGAGGATAGGATAAGGTGTATATTTATAGGACAGCATAAAGCAGGAGGGTAGGAGAGTTCCCAGGAGGAGATAGAAAGAAGAAGCCATTTTCTTTTACTGATTAGCAATCCTAAGGGTTACCCCTTTGATCCTGGACATGCGGGGTCCTGCTCCCCTAAAGAGGACTGTGGAACTGTGTTCCCAGAAGCGGGGTCTAGTCTGGTTAGTTTGGGATTCGTCTGTTCTTTCCTGGATTCGATACCCAAAGATATCCCGTGCAAGACCGAATGTCAGTGGGCCCTTAACAGAGAAGGGTAGGTCCTGGCCTAAAGCACGACCAGAGGAGTGTTGTTGCATATAGCCCTTCCAAAGTGCAAGCTAATCCCTGTGGGTGGGACGGATTGGCTTAAGGACTATTTGAATCAGTTCGTGCAGCGTGCCGTCAGAATGAAGAATGAGGGGCCTAGTGGTGTCCGATGGAGCCCAGGTGCCAGGAAAGTGGTCGGTCGTTAAATTATATGTGGAAGTGGAGTCTGGAGGGAACCCCATCGGGACCAGAAGCGGGGCCCATGTTATGTGAATGGAAAATGTTTCAGTATTGAAGTTCAGTAAAGATTGGATGTTTAAAGGCATTACACCAGCGTCTGCTTTATTAACCCTGAGAACGGATGGCCTGTGGCGGAAGCATCCTTGCACTGGGGTGGTAATTGGGAGGCAAGGGGCTACCGAGCTGCTGCACTGCGGCCTGGTATCCCCTGCACACACTACTGCCACTGCCTGCCCTGTCCCCCCTCACTATACTACCAGGCTTTGACGGCAGGTTCTTCCAGGTCTTGTAGACATTGATTTTCATCTATGCTCTGCATCTCACATTCCGCCCACTTGGATATGTGGAACTACTGCCTAGATTAGGGAAAGGAAGCTTGATGATCGTCAGGGTCTTCTTGCAGCGTTCCTGTTTGTATGTGGCTGGGGTGTTGGCCATTCTCCTTTAATGGGTGAGTCCTGGTGTTGACGGCTTTTCCTTAACTACCTGAATACATTTTAACATGTACGTGCTGGAACAGATTCAGCATAAGGTCCCAGAAGAGGCATTAAAGGTCGGTAATTGCATAATTTATCTCAGTACAAAAGAACTTAATTATGTCAACTGATTAGATTAGATTAGGATAGGAAAACTAGTGCTGAAATATGTAAATCTGGGAAATGATGAAACAAGTGCATAAAGCTATGGCCTCCATAAAAATGAGATAGCTGTTGATTGAGCCACTATCTTTCCCAACTCTTGTGTACACTGCAACATTTGGCTCCTCCAAGTCCTCCAGTGGTTCTTATGAGATCTGGTGGCAGATAATCTACTGGAGAAGAAAAGGATTGGCCATTGGAAAGGTAACATGGACAATCCTTCTGTTCTCCCACAATATCTTTTCATGGTAGAGTTGGGAGTCACTCATACACATTAGATTGTTGCTTGGTCCTGCCAATAACAGTGGGATTAGCTGGCTTTAGTCTAATGTGAATGGGGGGCCTTTAGGTTGGGTAAAGTACTGTTAACTAATGATGAGTGCGCACTAGCATGCTCGGGTGCTTGGTACTTAGAACTAGTGATGAGTGAGCACTACCATGTGCGGTACTCATAGCTAGTGATGAGCGGGCACTACTATGCTCGGTACTCATAGCTAGTGATGAGCGGGCACTACTATGCTCGGTACTCATAGCTAGTGATGAGCAGGCACTACCATGCTCAGTACTCTGTACTCATAATGAGCAACTGGCTGCTCTGATGAGTGCAACTAGAGTATCAAAATATAATGGAAATCCATGGCAACTCAAGTATTTTTCCACTAAATCTTCCAGAAAAATACTCAAATTCGCCATTGATTTCTATTATACTTGGGTACTCGAGTCTCACCCATCCGAGTATCTAACTGCTTATTATGAGTACCGAGCACGGTAGTGCTCGCTCATCACTAGTTACGAGTACCGAGCACCCGAGCATGGTAGTGCCCGCTCATCACTAGTTACGAGTACCGAGCACCCGAGCATGGTAGTGCCCGCTCATCACTAGTTACGAGTACCGAGCACCCGAGCATGGTAGTGCCCGCTCATCACTAGTTACGAGTACCGAGCACCCGAGCATGGTAGTGCCCGCTCATCACTAGTTACGAGTACCGAGCACCCGAGCATGGTAGTGCCCGCTCATCACTAGTTACGAGTACCGAGCACCCGAGCATGGTAGTGCCCGCTCATCACTACCGTAGTTACCAGTACAGAGCACCCGAGCATGGTAGTGCCCACTCATCACTAATTAAGATTACGGAGCACCCAAACATGGTAGTGCTCGCTCATCACTACTAACAACCAATAATACATTTTTCCTAAAGAATATATTCACTCATGATTGGAGTGGACCCATTGAAGTTCAAAATTAAGATTTGTTTGGGACCTGAACTTGACCTGAACCCTAATGGAAGTCACTGATTGTCAGTTCAGGTGTCCACCCACGTGAAGCCAGCCATAAACGGATCACTTCAGAGGTTCGAGGGTTTTTTTGGTGCACACTACATGCGATCATGCTGCTGTTACCCCCAGTTCGAGCCGTTCAAACACTGCAACCAACTCTCACTGGGCTGAGCACGGAGCGTACACGAGCACAACGATGCATGCGCGATCGGTTTGCTTACTGAAAGCACCCGAACTCAGAATCCAAACCGGTTCAAGTCTGTGTTTGGTATGAACACCAAACCTCGGGTTCACTCATCTCTACTCATGATCTTACAGACTGAATCAGAGAAGAAACATTTTTGAGGATCCATCCTTCATAGTCATATCTTCTGGTGGCCGGTCTATCCCAGTAGCGTTTGTGTTGACTTCTGATTTGAAAATGACTCTTATCCAAGTTTCTATGATTACAGTTGTTTTCTAGTAAAAGGATGTGTAGGATTAGAAAAATGTGGCTTCTTTTTTTGATAAAACAGCCCCATCCATGGATTGTGTCTGGTATGGAAGTTCCGTTCCATTGAAGCGTATGGGGCTGAGGTGCAGTACCACTCACAACCTGCAGACAGATGGGGCACTAATCCTAATCTAATCCAATTCAGCCCCTTTATTGTGCAACCATCTATAACCATAAAGTACCTTAATAATAAAAGTTTCTACATACGTATATTCTTCATCATACGTGAAGTGGTCATAGGGTGTCCTATAAAAGGAACAACTTATAATACTGCATAGTTAGTGTCATTCGTTGCGGTTACTACATGTAGTGGCTTAACTTCAGTTTTAGGTTGCGCAATCATGTAAAAAGCCCTTTACTAAGCATTGGTGGTCCGGATGAGCAGCACCCAAAATCCCACCATGTCTGTATGTTCCTGAACGCAAATGCTAATTGTATCCTCAACTTTTTTAGCGGTCGGAGTCTGATTCCTGGGACCTTGTCCTTTCACAATACAAACTACACCCGTTATTAAATACCGGTAGCTCCTAGTCCTGGTAAGGTTGGTGTACTTACTTTGAAAATCAATATCCAAATGTCTTTTATAATCCAAGGATACAATTAGTAAGTTCAGGAAGACGCAGATCAGTCTACATGGACCTACCGGTGGCACAATATGACCGGTAAATATTTACCGACAGGCGGTAGAAGTATACAATGCATATAAGCTGCCATGGTTGTTAGCAGTGCAAGTCCTGTTTACACGCTATGTAATTTTAACAGCGCTCGCTCGCGTAGCGTGAATTCAGCTTAAATCCTCAAGCCGTTTGTAACCATATTCTGGTATCCAAAAGCCAAAATTATACTGGTAGAAAATGCAGTTTCACAATTATTAATAGGGCATTCCACTATATTATATCTTTATCTCCAGCACGAAAAATACACCAGCCAGCTTCAGATGAGTTTAAAGACGGCAATTTCATCAAGACCAGAGCAAGTGAAGGAGCAACCACCGCATGTGGATTCAACGTCAGGAAAACAGGAAAAGGCTGACAAGAAAGCGGCATCGAGTGGTACGTCTTAGGTCTTAAGTGTTTGATTCTTTTGGATACTTGGAGCACGTAACGTCCATCATATACTACATATAGTTATCTGCATGGATAATGTCATCACAACCAACATTAATGGTGCGTTTACGACAATTTGGAACCAACGTTCCTCGACACACCCATTGTCCCATAATCAACCAGGCTGGTTTGTTGGGTTTAACATTTGTAAACAAGCTATTAGATGACATGCCAGTTGGTGATCATTTAAAGGGGTTGTCCACTACTATGATTCCACTTGTTTCCCCCAGTTGTAATAAAAAATCCCCCTGTACTCTCCTCCCGTTCTGGCGCTGTTCCACCGCTGTCGGTATTTGCGGTCGTGGCTCATGTAACATTGCGACATCACGCAAGCCCCACATACAATCACCGCCGGCTTCCCTCTACCCGCCCTCGGACCAAATGAGTTAATCAACTGGAAGTGACGCGACTGCCACTTCCTGTTGTTTGTTTATTTAGTCCGAAGGCGGGGAGACAGAAGCCGGTGGTGACTGGTCGCGGAGTTCACGTGACATTGTGACCCCTGAACCATGATTACCGACAGCGCTGTAACAGTGCTGTAATGGGAGGAGAGTACAAGATCTTTTATTTTAACTGGGGGAAACAAGTAGAGTCATATTGGGTTTTCATAATAGTGGAAAGCCCCTTAAAAGACTGTGGTCTGCATCCTTACTCACATGGGGCAGATGCCAAAAATACAGACCGAAAGGGCTTCCTTTTAGAGACCTTCTCTAGGTGAAGAGATTCATACTCTTCTTGTAGGGAGGGATCCTGTTGTACGTGGTCAAAGTTTCAGGATCTCGCCAAATGTTAGAAATTGTCCGTATGAGCCCAAATGAAGACCGTAAATAACAGCAGAGCAGGAATCTGGCTGTACGGACTTCATTGATGCCTTCTACAAAATCATAGAATGTTTTCTGATCCTGAAAGGCCTTGGACCAATTCTTAATTACTGGAGCAGTCATAATACTTTATAAACCTTTACTGTTCCTACCCCTAACTTTCATACCTTTTAAGATAAAGATCTGTCACCAGCTCAGAAGTGGCCAGTTTTGCTCTTATTTTATTCCTGCCATTCCCCTGCATATTTTTTTTTTTTAATTAAAATTGTTATATGGTTCCAGAGATATGGACCTTTTTTATTTACAGCTAATTTTAATGGGCTTTACCAAGTGAGCAAGGCACACAGACTAATAATGCAGTGCAGCCTGAAGACCCGCCCCTGAGGATCTCGTGAGCCACGCCTCTTTGCACAGCCCCATAAAAATTAGCACTAAATAAATAATCCCATATCTCGAGAATCATTAAGTGAATTTAGAAAAAAATAAACACAGGAGAGCAGAAGCGATAAAATCGGAGTGAAAAATGGCCACGTGTGACCAGCTGACAGGTCCTCTTTAAGCTGCAGACCCCATGATTGTTGCCGGTGCACTGAATTTTAACAGCCTGTAGGTTAAAGGGGGTTATGTTTTGACTGTCATTGCAGTTTAGCTTGGAGAAAATAAAGGTGAGCTGCAATACCACACACTTTCTATGATCAGTTGTGTCAGGTTTTTGTTGTTTTTTTTTGGGCGGGAGGGAGGAGGGGGCAGCCATGTTTTTCTAAGCTTATAAAACTTGTTTAAAAAAAATGAGATCACATCTACTGCTCTGTTAATGTAGATTCCGTCTGTTTTTTTTTTTTTTTTAGAGAAGTTTATGTTCTGTAAATTAATATTTCAGGGAATCCGTTGCATTCCTAAGATATTTTGATACAAGTATCTAATAGAGGAATTATACTAGATAATATATACTCAGTGTGATCTCCATGTGTCACGAGCCTTATCTGCATCTTACGAGCACAATGAAGGAATGGTGATGTTACAAATATACGGCTTCACCCGTTTTATTGTTACTATAATTGTGAAGTTTCGGCATTGTTACGGTATATTTTGGCATATTCTGGCAGGGGCATTACAATATGGAGCATTATTCAGTATGGGAATAATGGCCCTCTTTCCAGCATCTTGGTTGATCCAAGCGGGGCGTTTCGTGACTCCACCAGTGTAGTTCAACCTGAGCTAGAACACCCATTTTAGGATGGGTATTACATGAATACATCCCCCTTTTTTTGGAAAGGAATATGCCTAAATTTGCCAGGATTGTTTCTGCAAATTCTAGGTAGTCCTACACATTTTGGACAATTGGCAGCTATGCAATGAATTGTCTTGTTAGTTTTTTGAGCTGTGGCCACAGATGGAGATACGTATACAATCCTGGCCAAAAGTTTTGTCACTTTTGAAATTGTTCCAGATGATGAAATATTTCTCCCAGAAAATTATGGCAATTACACACGTTGTGTTATACATTTCTTTCCTTACTTTGTGTGTATTGGAGCAACACAAAAAAGTCAAAGTAAAAAAAGGCAAATTGGACCCAAATTCACACAAAACTCCGAAAATGGGCCAGACAAAATTGTTGGCACCCTCAACCCAATATTTAGCTGCACACTCTTTGGAGTAAATAACTGCAATCGCTTCCTATAACCGTCCACAAGCTTCATACTCCTCTCAATTGGAATGTTTTACTCCTTCTTTTGCAACTGATCAAGGTCTCTCGTATTTGAAGGCATCTTCTCCCAAAGGGGAGCTTTCTGCACAGGTGTCAATGGGATTTAGATCCGCACTTATTGATGCCACTTCAGAACTCTACAGCGCTTTGTTTCCATCCATGTCTGGGGCTAATTGAAGTTTGTTTGGGGTCATTGCCCTGCTAGAAGACCCATGACCTAGGACGCAAGCCCAGCTTTCTGACACTGGGCACTACATTGCCACCTAAAATCCTTTGTAATCTTCAGATTTCATGATCCCTTGAACACAGTCAATGCACTCAGAGGCAGCAAAGGAGCTCCAAAACATATTTCAACTTCTATCATGTGTAACTGTAGGTGCTGTACTCTTTTCTGTGTACGCCTCGTTCTGTTTTCGGTATACAGTAGAATGATGTACTTTACCAAAAAGCTCCATCTTGTCTCATCTGTCCACAGAATGATTTTGGTTACTCATGTACATTTTGGCAAACTGCAGTCTAGCTTTTTATGTCCTTGTGTGAACAGTGAGGTTCTTCTGGGTCTTCTTCATAGTGTGTCATTTCATTCAGATGTGGACAGATAGTTCGTGCTGACATTGATGCCCCTTGAGCTTGCAGGATAGCTTGAATTTCTTTGGAACATGATTGTGGCTTATCCACCATCCGGACTATCCTGCAATGTAACATTTCTTCAATTTTTCTTCTGCCATACACGTCCAGAAAAATTAACTACAGTGCCATGGGTTGTAAACCTCTTGGATTATGTTGTGCACCGTGGACAAAGGAACATCAAGATCTTTGGACATTGACTTGTAACCTTGAGACTGTTAATATTTTTAGCAATTTTGGTTCAAGTCCTTAGACCGTTCTCTTCTCCTCCTTCTGTTCTCCATGCTTAGTGTGGCACACAATACAAATGATTAAGTCAACTTTTTCCCTTTTTTACCTGAACATTTTTATGTTGCCCACACCTGTTACTTGACACAGGTGAGTTTTAATGAGTATCACATCCTTTAAACAAAGTTGTTTACCCACAGTTTGGGTAAGGTGCCAACACTTTTGTCCTGCCCATGTTTGTGGTTTTGTGTGAAATTATGTCCAATTTGCCTTTTTTTTTTCTATGTTTTTGTTTTGTGTTGTTTCACAAAGGAAATAAACGTATAACAATACTGTACTTAATTTTATGGAACAATTTCAAGGGTGCCGCCACTTTTGGCCATGACTGCATATTAAAAAGTCCTTTAATTTTTCCATTATGGAAAGGTAGGTAGCTATTAGAGAATATGGACTGTAGAGCTTCTGAGATCTCACCAAAATGTTTTGGAGGCGCGCTCTAGTCAACTCCTACCTCCTATATAGTGGTCTAGATTATTAGATGTGTCTATTTGAGGCTTTATACGTGTGTGTATGCAGGTGGTAGACATTCAGAATATTCCAACCATATTACATAACCTGATGCTTTCTTTCCTTAGAACCTTCTATCTATCGCACACCTCTTTATGGTCAGCCATCTTGGTGGGGAGATGATGATGCTAATAACATGCATGAGCAACATGAAGGTCGGAGGCCAGAAGATCATTATCCAGGTAAGCAAACCTTTCCGAACAGTAGCATAACGGGGGGTTGATAACGCCTGAGGCAAAGCAAGTATTGTGCTCCCTAACCCAATAATAATGCTCATTGAGTACAATAAATAATATCACCGGAATGCTTCCAATAGAAAATATTGTGGCCTCTTTAGTGCCCAAATAAATAGTAATGATTTTCCCTGATTGTCCTCTCTAAAGGTAATGTCATAGTTTTTGCCCCCACCCCTCGCAAAACATTAAAGTTTATGCTATTTGAATCCGAGTGACCAAATTCTCTACCCATAGAGGGAGCTGGCACAGGATACACAACACAGTAATGTCACTGTGCTACCTGTCTAGTATGCTGACATCTTGTAAGTTGATACACACGGCACTTGGTTGGTTGGTGCTCAAGTAGGGTCAAAAACCGTCTCAAGTAGATGTAGAAACTTGGTACTCAAGATAAATGTGAATAGTGGTCTTTTATTGAGAAGAACTTGTAGGACCAGCACAAGCACAGACATTTCGGTCAAAGACCTTCATTAGTGTGCGTGCAGGGTTCCTCAGAAGGTATAGCAACTTGCGTAGTCAGGTATGACGCGGTGTCCACCTCTGTCTATGTGGCAATGCTGCATAGACAGCGGTGGACACCGCGTCATACCTGACTACGCAAGTTGCTATACCTTCTGAGGACCCCCTGCACGCACACTAATGAAGGTCTTTGACTGAAACGTCTGTGCTTGTGCTGGTCCTACAAGTTCTTCTCAATAAAAAAACACTGCTGACATCTTGTAGACCTCCAGTGTGGAGAGTGGTGGGAAACTGAGTCTTTAGCACTAAGCTCCACCACACGATCCAACGATATCAGCGTTATATTGAAGTGATGACTTCCAGCTGGAGAGTCAAGGCACCTAGCCAGAAGTTTATATCGTTAGCGGTGCCACTGCCAATTTTTTTTTATTTTGTTCCCTTTAAAAATTTTGCACCCAGTGCAACTGTCCCTGAAACTTTACACCACACACATTCTGTGCCACTGGTTCATAATATGCACCTCATATCCATGTTTATGAAAAAGCTAAGAGTAGCCCTCATCGAGATTACCCTGTCAATTGATATTTCCCGGACTATGATCCTGGGTGCCGCTTGTCTCAACAGTTGTGTTTGTAAAGGAGGTACGTTTAATGAGGACCCCTTTGCAACAAAATGTATCCTTGAATTGTACTGTAGACCACTCATGGTGTTACTGGTGGGCTTTACTATGTTCTACTTTATGTGCTGTTTCTGGTTTTGATATGCTGGGCCTTTAAGGAGCCAGCTAGGAAGGGCTGGCCGGACAGAGGTCATATGTTCAGATACAGCGCATTGTGCCATACAGGCTCCATTCTAACAAGGTGCAAAATGTATGGGTATATGCGGATTTGCTCCTCTCGTAGTTGGTCATTTGAACATCTTTCCTGGATTCGAGCAGTGAGGAGGAGTCGGTGTTGGAATTGGGCTTGAAATCCAACAAGGTGGTACAACTTAAACTGTGGACCTGCTCTTACTGTTGCTTGTGTTGGTTCTGCTGAAGGCAGTACATTTCAGCTTATCACCTGTGTCATGGGCAAGGATCAGCCAAGATGACTTGGCTAATAAGATACGGTAATGAGAAAGCCTACTAAGTTATTCCACCACCAACTCTGAGTTGTATTCTGAACTGTATTACGAGAATATGTCTGTTACTGCTGGCTAACCGCCAAGCTCTGTGCCTCAATACCGTGTGCAACCATCAAGTCTGTACCCTCATTGATATACTGTAATAGCTACACTATTTAAATCTTAGTAAAGCCCTGCTCCAATTGACCTTGTCTTCGCACCATCCTTGAGTAGGGTATCTAGTCAAAGAGCACAGGCCACGCTTCAAAACCGGACCCTCTCACATGGCATAGGATTGATGGATGGCAGTGTTAACATTGTGTTGGACTCTTAACCCTTCTATTTTTTTCTTTCTGACTTGACCGGTTTCCTTAATCCCTGCTTTGTAAATGATCGCATAGCTTTTTATCTTGAGTTATTATAGGTTTTGTATTTTTATGTATTGAGTCTTTGCCAAGAGATACAGTGCTGGGTGCTTTCCACACCCTCAGACCTTCTGTAGCAGAAAACTCATTCATCAGACTGATTATATTGAAGGGGATTTCCAATAGACAATTCCTACTGCAGATCAATTACATTTGTCAATCAATGCAATGTGTGGTAATTGCAACAATCAGTTGCCAAAAGCTCAGGGGTCTACAGAGGAGATACTTATCCACCGACTCCACAAATAGGTGTGTGATGATGATAAGCCACAGAGCTAGACCTGGTTCACCAAATGCACAGACTGGTTTCTTGGAACAAACTCAACAGCCTCATGGGAATATAGGAAGAGGTCGAATTTCGTTCCGGAGTTCCTCAGCCAGTCTGTGCGTTATGGTCCATACTTGGAAAGCAAGACGGATGTGTGAAATTGGCCTTAAAATTGTTGTATGTAACCAGGAAGAAATGGCAGGATTTTTTTCACCTGGCCACAACGGGGCACCTCTCCTGTCCATAGGCAGTGCCTGGTATTGCAGCTCAGCGCTATGCAAGGCTCATTGATAAATACAGCCCTATGGTCAGAGTAGCGTTGTTTCTGCAGAAAAAACAAAACAAAATCATTTTTATAAGGGTTATTGTGGCAATTGGCTGTCGATGCAAGGTCAACAGTACCTTTCAATGAGAACATGAGAGGTCTTGGATGACCCTTTGTAAGTCAGTTATTTTATCCTAGGGAATCATAACCAATTACCCAATTTCTGCAATACATCTTTTTGCACCAAAGGAAGAACTGTGTATTTGACATGATGATAAAATAAAATCTGTAGCTACAAGAGCTTTGCACTGTATTCTGCGTGGTT
Source organism: Anomaloglossus baeobatrachus (assembly GCF_048569485.1). NCBI lineage: Eukaryota > Metazoa > Chordata > Amphibia > Anura > Aromobatidae > Anomaloglossus > Anomaloglossus baeobatrachus. Next base: position 59,125,919 of record NC_134364.1, on the reverse strand, counting down.
CATCTGCTGCAGATCCTCTTTCCAGAAAAGAAAGGATTGGCTGCATGACAGTAACTAAGTGGTTGCTTCAAGACTACAGATGAGCAGACCCGTAGAAGTTTGATTCGGCGGGTGCAGCCGTGCTTTCTGGTTGGAATTTGAACTTGACCTGAACCCCAATGGTAGTCACTAATTGGGCAGTTTGGGTCATAAACAACCAGCCATAAACAGAACACTTCCGGGGGTGGGTAGGCGGAGTTTTTCCATTTTTATTTTTTGCTGCACACTACATCCAATCATTTTGTTGGTACCCCCACTGTGAGCCGATCAAACACTGCAAGCGGCTCGCACTGGGCCGAGCACCGAGCGTACCTGAGCACAGCAATGCTTGTGCAAGTGATTTGCGCACGCAAAGCACCCGAACTGTTTTTTGGGAAAAGTGTTTTCGGTATGACCACTGGACCTTGGGTTCACTCATCTCTATCTACCGTTCTCCTTTTTGCAGAGGTTCTGCAGCAGCGGCACCCACAGCTGTCATATTATGCCTGTTAGGAACGTCTGGATCGTTGTTGGATTTAACCGATAGTTCTATTTTATGCCCAGGTTCACTTTCACAACACTGGTTCATCTTGTTCGATATTCTCATGTACAGCCTTAGGGTGGTGTCACACACAGCGACAACGACGTTGCTGCTACGTCACCATTTTCTGTGATGTTGCAGCGACGTCCCGTCACTGTCGCTGTGTGTGACATCCAGCAACGAGCTGGCCCCTGCTGTGAGGTCGCCGGTCGTTGCTGAATGTCCAGCTTCATTTTTTGGTCGTCGCTCTCCCGCTGTGACGCACACATCGCTGTGTGTGACAGCGAAAGAGCGACGAAATTAAGCGAGCAGGGAGCAGGAGCTGGCGTCTGGCAGCTGCGGTACGCTGTAACCATGATAAACATCGGGTAACAAAGGGAAGACCTTTCCCTGGTTACCCGATATTTACCTTTGTTACCAGCGTCCGCCGCTCTCGCTGCCAGTGCCGGCTCCTGCTCTCTGCACATGTAGCTGCAGTACACATCGAGTAATTAACCCCATGTGTACTGTAGCTAGGAGAGCAGGGAGCCAGCGCTAAGCAGTGTGCGCGGCTCCCTGCTCTCTGCACATGTAGCTGCAGTACACATCGGGGAATTAACCCGATGTGTACTGTAGCTAGGAGAGCAAGGCGCCAGCGCTAAGCAGTGTGCGCGGCTCCCTGCTCTCTGCACATGTAGCTGCAGTACACATCGGGTAATTAACCCGATGTGTACTGTAGCTAGGAGAGCAAGGAGCCAGCGCTAAGCAGTGTGCGTGGCTCCCTGCTCTCTGCACATGAAGCACAGCGACGCATGTCGTTATGATCGCTGCTGCGTCTGCTGTGTTTGACAGCTAAGCAGCGATCATATCAGCGACTTACAAGGTCGCTGTTGCGTCACAGAAAATGGTGACGTAACAGCGACGTCGCTGTCGCTATGTGTGAACCCAGCTTTACACTTTTTAACATGTTGTTCTTTGATCTGTGAAATTTGCTTTTGTAAAGCCAAAGTTTATCTTTTTCCCATTAACTGGTGGTGACTAGTAATGAAATCCTATAAACCAAAGCTTTGTTGTCTGCCAGTAACGCGAGGCTTCCTTTATTTTATTGGTTAGGAGGATTACTGCTGTTTGTTCCTACTGAATAGATGGCAAAATTTGGGGTGGGGATGCCCTGTAATGCAGCTCCTTAGGTGGTCAGCTGACTGTCGAATGTGTATGGAGGTTTCCTGACTTTGCAGACTGAACAAGTCTGGGGGAAAGAAGGTTTGGACATGTTGAATTTCAATATCTCAACATGTCTTCTCCTTTCTGAAACATCCTCCAGAAGCTGTCAGAGGTTGCAGACTCATGCTGATACCTGGTGCTTGAGGGACGGTACCAAAAGACCTCTGCTGGATGAGAGAACAAAAATTATACCTTCCACATGATAGACGTGGGGCCCAATGATGGGCGCGTTTCAAAATACTCAGATTCGCGATACTCGTAATGAGCACTGTCTAATACTCACGTATGCATTCAGAATAGTGTGTGCAATGCAAGTCAATGGGGAATACCGAATGCCTTACTATTCGCGACTTGCACGAATAGTGCAGCATGCGGGATACTGGTTACATTGTGAGTATTCCCCATTGACTTGCATTACACACGCTGTTCCAAATGCATACGCGAGTATTGGACAGTACGCGTTACGAGTATCGCGAATCTGAGTATTTCGACACTCACTCATCATTAGTGGGGCCTTGTTGCAGAATTTGCATTGGGCTCAAAAACTTCACGTTACATCCCTGTGTGATCTTTAGCAATCCTGGCCTCCAATTGGGGGAAACCAACATTCTATGTATGTTTTGCGTAGTTAATGAA